>NC_079229.1:23568124-23783124 GCF_029633865.1 Lampris incognitus | reverse complement strand
ACTAAATGAACACGAACACACACACACTCGCAGAAACTAGTGAAACATAAAATGCAAGTTTTCGACAGTTGACACAACCCAATCATAAATCAAATTGATGTTGTTTTAGCTGTGCAACAGCATCTCATTCAGCTATAATGATATTTTGGCAAGTAGTTGATGACACATTGATGTTTGACACTTGATATTTGACTTTACAACCCCATGCCTTTCTGTCAGACTGTACTCACTGTTGACTCTTGTTACTCTAGACTCGTAGGTGGTAGTCTACATGAACATGATGGTCTGTGGCTTTTGTTCATGTTCACATTTGTCCCACGGCATCAGATCAACTCGGGGACTTTAACGGTAGGGCTTGGTGGTGGCAGAAACTGCATAGAAGATTGTCAAGTAATTTGAAAATAATACCTTTCAATTTCCCCCCCCCCCAGCAATTTATCCATCTTTCTAATGCTGACCACTTGACGACCTAGTGCAAAGTTGCAGCGCTGTATATTCGTTCTTGTGAAGTACTGCTCAGATGACGTTTGTGCCGGAACATATTGATTTTTTTTCTTTTCATCCTGTACATACACCCTTGTTTCAGCATGTGGGGAATCAAGGCAAGCATCAGATTGATGAAGATATGTATCGGCAACATACGTGATGGAGTCTGACACCGAGCTCGATAAGTAAGAGAAGCAGAAGGTGATGTGGCTTTGAATTAGATGTTTCTTCTTTTTTTTGGAATTCCCCCTCCCCTTTTCTCCCCAGTTGTATCCGGCCAATTACCGCAGTCTTCTGAACCGTCCCGGTTGCTGCTCCACCCCCTCTGCCGATCCAGGGAGGGCTGCAGACTACCACATGCCTCCTCCCATACATGTGGAGTCACCAGCCACTTCTTTTCACCCGACAGTGAGGAGTTTTGCCAGGGAGGCGTAGCGCATGGGAGGATCACGCTATTCCCCCCAGTTCCCCCTCCCCCCCGAACAGGCACCCCGACCGACCAGCGAAGGCGCTAGTACAGCAACCAGGACACATACCCACATCCGGCTTCCCACCCGCAGACATGGCCAATTGTGTCTGTAGGGATGCCCGACCGAGCCAGAGGCAACATGGGATTCGAACCACTGATTCCCATGTTGGTAGGCAACAGAATAGATCACCACGTCACCTGGACGCCCTTGAATTAAATTTTTCTCAAGACTGTTTGTGTCGACCAGTAGTTTAGGCGGTATTGAAAACCGGAGAGATTGAAATAAAAAAGCTGGAGCATATTCTGTTAAACTAGGAGTATTGCTGCTGTCTCAATGATTTGCAGCAAGAACTTCCAAACAACCAGCTTCAAATAGTTATGTTACAAAGTAAGATGGCAAGCTCCATATTCCTTCTGACTGAATGGTAAAAATAACACTCCATAGGGGCAGTTCAGTCACCGGCTGCTGTCGAGAGATACTCAAAATTACTTAAAAAACAATGTAAAATTTAAAAAAAATTCCCCAGCTTTTCTGTGGTGGGGTTTAATATCAGTAGTTAAGCAGAAATCTCCAGTTGATGCTTCCAAGCCGATGGGGGATATTATGGAGATATGGTTCTGAAACTCCAATATGTGCCATGTAAGCTACTTGTTTCAGTAAGATTCATTTTAATGAGTATTTTAGTCTAGTGCTGGGTCCTAAAATTATATTTTTCCTTCAGCCAAGCATGGGCTTGGTTGAAGACTCTTCAACAATAAGTTTATTTTAATTGCGCCCCCCCCCATTTTTCTCCCCAATTGTATCCGGCCAATTACCCCACTCTTCCAAGCCGTCCCGGTCACTGCTCCATCCCCTCTGCCGATCCGGGGAGGGCTGCAGACTACCACATGTCTCCTCCCATACATGTGGAGTCGCCAGCCGCTTCTTTTCACCTGACAGTGAGGAGTTTCACCAGGGGGGACGTAGCACGTGAGAGGATCACGCTATTCCCCCTGCCCCCTCGAACAGGCACCCCGACCGACCAGAGGAGGCGCTAGTGCAGCGACCAGGGCACATACCCACCTCCAGCTTCCCACTCGCAGACACGGCCAGTTTTGTCTGTAGGGACGCCCGACCAAGCCGGAGGTAACACGGGGAGTCGATCTGTCAATCCCCGTGTTGGTAGGCAACGGAATAGACCACCACGCTACCTCGACGCACTGTTTTAATTGTTTTTAACACCAATCAACTTCGTATAAGAACATATCACAAATTATTTAATTACAAAACCCCACTGCGTTCAATCAGATGCACAACGTAGTCTAATTGTGCCAGAGGCAACAATATGCCAAAATGACCTCTATACAGTTCTCTCTCAAGAGCCAATCTAAATGCTTATTATCTCACCCTTGTCCCCATGAAGGCCAAATGAGCTCTACTCGACTTTGAACCTTACTCTCCAAGCAGGTCACTCGAGTTTCCTCTGCCCTTTTATCCTTGCTTTGGCTTTTATAGATAATCTTGTTGGCTTTTCACTCGAGAGGCTGGCTGGGTTGCATCACCACAGACGGCCTACGTTTGTGGCTCATTTACGCAGTTCTGATCTAATCACTCGCGTCTCCCTGAGTGTGTGTGCCGCTTTTGCAAAACTGGCAGGTAAACCTTTAACAGGATAATACAGAACTTCTGGGGCCACTTTCAAAGCAGAAATGGATTTATTTATTTTTTCTCATCATGCATAGCAGTCTCACCTTTTAACCCTCGGTGCGTTTAAAAACAGGAGGGAAAAAAACAGACCTTATTTTCCCTGATTCTGGCTGAAATGGTGAGTAGTGTACCGGTGCCGTCGCCAGACACTGCAGACATCTCCAGAGACTCTCCCGGAAACCACGTGATTAGATGAAGGTGTAGAGGAGCTCAATCAGGGGTCGTGACAACTTTCTCTTTCGGCTACACAACGTGCGCCATTTATTCCTTCCACCATTACAACGACAACAAAAACCCGCGCAGCGGAAGTGTGTCGCTGCAAACCCGAACTGAGAAAACAGCAGCTGTAAACCAACGTTCCTACTAGCTCCATAAGGGGAATTATGTAGCCCCATAACCACTACAAAGATACATAAATCGTTTGAACGGCAGCCTCCCGACCTTATTTTAACCCTTAACTTAACCACTTTAACTGCATTTTTTAAACGCCTTCTGTGTATGCATTGCATGACATTTTCAACGTATGCTATTTGTGCGCCACTAGCTGAGAGCGTGAATTGGCAGTCCTCGCCAATCACGTGGTTTCCGAGCCACACGCGCCACTGAGTATGAACAAATTACAACAACAAAAAAAGAAGCTGCTTTAGAAGGGGATGGAAAAGGGGGGGGAAATCGGCCATCAGACAAGATCCCTAAGGATTACCGTCCACACGTGTATATGTGAAACAGCACATATGGCCAAATTTACAGCGCGGGATGTCACGAGAGCTCAGTGACGCAGGTTGCCACGCTGCTGCTCCTGCTGCAGAAAGCCTTCAAGTCTCCTGCAACACTGGCGCCTTCCTCCTCTCCTCCACAGGCCGTCAGTCCAACCCTCCGCCGGTCCCCGAGAGCTGCTTTGAAGTTCGTTTCAAAGGTACTTCAAAGGCAGCCGGAGTGGAGACACATGGATGTCATATCTCGTTTAGCCATGCAGTGTTTTACTGATCAGCCGTGAAACAGGCTGGAATATATTTAGGTTATCAACCCTAATTGTTGAAAGGGATACGGGGTAACGGTGCCATCACCACGGCTTTACACTGATGGCGTCTGAGATTTCGATTTAAAAGTGGCCCCTCTTTAGTCTGCTGGATTCAGCTGCACCTCTCACTCAAGCAACAAAAGGGGTCCACGCCCTTGGTTTAACACAGAGACGGGTGCTCTTAAGGGGGCTTGCAGGAGACCGGAACATGAATGGCGAAAATCAAAACAGGATTTTTTTTTTACCTATCTTGGGATGAGTGTTTGTTGAAATACACGTGGTTTTATCTGTTGCGAAAGCAGTGCATCTCTCTCAATCAATATTGATAAACACAATCCCAGAGTTCTCTTTTAACACTGTTGTAGAGGAGCTCAAGCAGGAGTCGTGACAACTTTCTCTTTCGGCTACACAACGTGCACCATTTATTCCTTCCACCATTACAACAACAACAAAACACCCGCGCAGCGGAAGTGTGTCACTGTAAACCCGAACCGAGGAAACAGCAGCTGTAAACTAACGTTCCTACTAGCTCAATAAGGGGAATTATGTAGCCCCATAACCACTACACTGTAGCTAAATTTACCAAAAAAAAAAAAAAAAAAGCAGCCATCTATTAGCTGCTCACCATTCATGGCCCATGAGATTCTAGACTTTTCCTGCAATAAGGTTGATAAGAACAGAAACACATCACTTCTTTTACTCCCGCAGATCCTGTCTTACCAAAATCGTATCTATACAATAAGTCACAGACAGTCTCTGTTATTACAGCTTTTGAAACTATCTCTTGATACTTTGACCAAGGTTGTGTCAGTTTCTAAACTAACTACTTGCTCACTTGACCCTTTACCAGCAAAACTTTTGAAAGACCTCTGGCCTTTTCTTGGACCTACAATGCTAGACACTGTTAATTTATCACTTACTAATGGCACTATTCCCAGCAGTTTTAAGGCAGCTGTGTTCAAACATCTATTTAGGAAACCGCACCAGTCTCTAATCTTCCATTCTTTTCTAAAGAACTAGAGAGAGTTATGTATCAACAATTTTCAACCCATATAGAAGAAAACTATCTATATGAACTTTCTCAATGGTTTTTAGGGCCTGTCACTCCACTGAAACTGCTCTAACCAGAGGGGTAAATGATCTTCCACTTGCTACGAACTCTGATTCCACATCTGTGCTTCTACTACTGGATCTCAGTGCAGCCTTTGACACCATTAATCAATGTAGACTATTAGACAGAATAAATTGTAATTTTGGTGTCTCTGGCCTAGCTCTCTCGGCTTACGTCTTACTTATATGAAAGGACACAGTGTCTGCTATAATAATATTACATCAAAATTCTCTGGTTAAATATGGTGTAACTCAGGGCACAGTTCTTAGCCCTATACTTTTTCTGTTTATATTTCACCTCTTGGCCAAATTATATGCAGTCATGGAATAAATTTCCATTGCTATGCAAATGATACTCAGCTGTATGTGCCTATAAGGGCTGATGATCTCACTCAAATGACTACTTTAGAGGCCTGCTTGGCTGCTGTGAAAAATTAGATGTCAATAAAAATTTCCTGTTTTTAAATTCAGATAAAACTGAGATGGTGGCCATTGGCCCTGCCAGAAACAGACACCAATTTGATCAAGTAACAGTAATGCTCGACTCTATGATTTCACAAAGTGTGGCAGCCAAAAATCTTGGTTTTATGTTTGATCCCAGCCTTTCCCTTGATAAGTACATTAAAGAAATCACCAAGACTGCCTTTTTTCACTTATGTAATATGGCTAAAATGTGGTCTTTCCTGTCCATGGCTGACGCAGAGACTCTAATATATGCATTTGTTTCATCCAGACTTGATTACTATAATCTTCTGTTTTCAGGTCTGTCTTCAGATGGTTCAAACTGCTGCAGCTCGAATTCTAAATAAAACTAGAAAATTTGACCATATTACACCAATTCTTGCCTCCCTTTATTGGCTTAAAAACTACAGCATCATTAAATTTGCAGATGACACCACAGTGATTGGACTAATAAGCAACAGTGATGAGAGGGCCTACAGGAGGGAAGTGGAAGATTTAACCACATGGTGCCATGATAACAACCTCTCTCTAATTGTCAATAACACAAAAGAAATCATTGTTAACTTTAGAAGACTTAGAGGAAATCACATTCCTATTTCCATTAATGAGTCATCTGTTGAAATTGTGGACAGTTTTAGATTTCTGTTTACATATCACAGACACTCTGACCAAGTCTCTCAAAACACGAATTGCACCCTGAAGAAGACACAGCAGAGACTGTATTTTCTGAGGCATCTCAAGAGTTTTGGTATGAATACCAGTTTTGGTATGAATGCCAAAACGTATTAACTTTTATCACAGTGCCATTAAGAGTGTCTTGACAGGCTGTATCACAGCGTGGTTTGGCAACCTGACTGCTCAGGACTGCAGACTGCTTCAAACGGCTGTAAAGGCAGCAAGAAAAAAACATTGGCATGGAACTACCACAACTTCATAATATTTACACCATTCGCTGCAAAAGGAAAGCCCAAACCTGTAGGACACCAGCCACCCTGTTCAAGTCATATCAAGTCAAATCAATTTTATTTGTATAGCCTAATATCACAAATTACAAATTTGCCCCAGGGGGCTTTACAGCAATACAACGTCTTGTCCTTAGACCCTTGCATCAGATAAGGAACTTCTCCCTAAAAAAAAAAAAAAAAAACCTTTAACAGGGAGAAAAAATAGGAAGAAACCACAGGGAGAGCAACAGAGGAGGGATCTCTCTCCCAACACGGACAGACGTGCAATGGATGATGTGCGTACAAAATAAAACACAATTTACCGAATACAGCATTGAAAGAGGATAACAGAATTATAATGGAATTATAAAATGTATGACGAATATTATGATGAGACTGCTAAGCAGTGTCTCGACGCCACCGGAACAGCCTAGGACCTGAGCCACACAATGTAGACCTGGCAGGAGGAAAGACTACAAATGCACACAGGAGGGACTCACATCACACCATTCACACACACACACAAGAGAAGAGGCAAGAAAAGACAGTCACACATCAGACTGAGAGAAGGATATGACATTTTAACGGGATAACAAAATTATATGGATTTATAAGATGTGTAAAAAATGTGAAGAGGAGGATGCCAAGCAGGATCCAGGTGGCAACCGCCATCACCATGGCGACCTGGACATGCACAGACATGCACACGGGGGAGACTCACATCACACCATTCACACACACAGGAGAGGAGAAAGGAGAAGACATCGTTCAGAGAGAGAAGAACATGTGAGAGAAGAGAACCGTTTGCAGTAATCAATAATCTATACGCTATAATCTTGTCAGCAGAACAGTGCTTGGTAAATTCATTAAGACAGAAACTGACCCACCATGCAGTACAGGTTGTAAAGTATTCAACTTAAAGGCAACTAATTGTGGGTTAAGGCAAAAAGATGAGTTTTAAGTTTGGATTTAAGGGACTCAACAGACTGATTGTCTGACGGCAGCAGGCAGGTTATCCCACAAGAACTGGGCCCGATAGGAAAAGGCCCTGCCACCAGCTGACCTCTTTTGAACTTTGGGTACACACAGGAGCCCTGTATTTGGAGAGCAGAGAGCTCGAGATGGAATGTACAGTTTAAGGAGATCAGACAGGTATGATGGGGCCAGCCCATTTAGGATTTTATAAGTCAGCAGAAGCAGCTTGAAGTCTGATCTAACATGGATAGGAAGCCAATGAAGGGAGTCTTGATGCATGCTCAATGATCCAGGTAAGAAAATCAAAGAAGGATGAATCAGTTCATCTGGATACAGCGTTTATTGACAGATACGTTTCATCACTCAACTAAGTGACATCTTCAGTCTAAACTGACGGCAGGTATCTCCACCCCTTATAAACAATACAGTACAACACAGCTGCATAACGACTGAAACCAATGGTCAGTTTCATATGCAAATATGGGTGTGACCATTAACTAGAGTTTTGATGGCCATGGGTACTATTCACAGAGGATTTGGGAATGTTTGCAATCACAGCATTGTAAGATGGTGACAGATGTATTCTTAGCCCCCCCCCCCCCCCCCAGTCAGGGATGGTTGTTCCCTCTTCACATAGATGGCCTCTTTGACTCCCTGTTCAAACCAGCATCCCTCCCTATCAAGGATGTGCCCATCCTCGGATGAAACGCATCTGACAACAAACGTGTCCAGATGAACTGATTCAACCTTCTTTGACCAATGAAGGGAGGCAAGAATATGGCCAAATTTCCTAGTTTTAGGTAGGATTCCAGCTGCAGCGTTCTGAACCATCTGAAGACTTTAAGTACTAGCAAGTGGCAGACCTGAAAACACAACATTATAGTAATCAAGTCTGGATGAAACAAATGCATGTATTAGTCTCTGCATCAGCCGTGGACAGGAAAGACCGAATTCTAGGTGTTATGTAAATGAAAAAAGGCAGTCTTGGTGATTTTCTTTAATGTGCTTATCAAAGGAAAGGCTGGGAGCAAACATAACACCAAGATTTTTGGCGCTCGTGTTCTGTTCTTGCTCCTTCCATCTAAAAAAACGTTACCGGAGCATCAAATCACACACAACTCGTCTCAGTTTCTTTCCACAGGCAGTCAGGTTGCCGAACAGCTGACACACCCATATGCTCCTTACATTGCTGTGTTATTGTGTACTTTTCTATAATGTGTATATAATGTATGAATTCACTGTGTACATAGTCTATGTAGGTCTGTAGTGTTGCCTTTTCTTGGGGGGGTCCCTTGTGTTAAGGCAGAGACAGCAAGAGCACAAGAATTTAATTGTATTCTAACATGCTTGACAATAAAGTTGAACTTAAACTTGAACTGAACTTCCTCTCCATGTTAGATCAGACTTCAAGGTGCTTCTGATCTCCTTAAGCTGTACGTTCCATCTCGAGCTCGCCGCTCTCAGAATACAGGGCTCCTGTGTGTACCCAAAGTTAAAAAGAAGTCAGCTGGTGGCGGGGCCTTTTCCTATCAGGCCCCATTCCTGTGGAATAACCTGCCTGCTGCCATCACACCATCAGTCTGTTGAGTCCTTTAAATCCAAACTTACTACTCATCTTTTTGCCTTAACCTACAATTAGCTACCTTTAAAACTGAATACTCGACAACCTGTACTGCATGGCAGGTTGGTTTCTGTCTCAATGAATTTACCAAGCGCTGTTCTGCCCACCAGATTATAAAGTATAGATTATTACAACTGTTCTCTTCTTTCTCGCGCGTCTTTTCTCTCTCTGAATAATGTCTTTTTCATTTCTCTTCCCCCGTGTGTGTGTGTGTGTGTCTCCCCCGTGTGCATGTGTAGTCTGTCCTCCTCCCAGGTCTCCATGGTGACAGTGGTTGCCACCTGGATCCTGCTTGGCATCCTCCTCATCACATTCTTTATACTGCTTACAAATCCATGTAATTTCTTTTAAATCCATATAATTTTGTTATCCTGTTTCAGTGTTATATCCTTCTCTCGCTCCTGTGTGTGACTAATGGCTTTTCTTGTCTCGTCTCCCGTGTATGTGAATGGTGTGCGGTGAGTCCCCCCCCCCCCCCCCCCCGTGTGCATGTATCGTCTGTCCTCCTGTCAGGTCTACATTGGTGATGGTGGTCGCGTGGCTCAGGTCCTGGGCTGTTCCGGTGGCATCTGGACGCTGCTTGGCATCCTCCTCATCATATTCATATATATTATAATTCCATTATAAGTCTGTTATCCTCTTTCAATGCTGTATTCTGCACATTTTGTAAACACAACATCCATTGCACATCTGTCCGTCTTGGGAGAGAGATCCCTCCTCTGTTGCTCTCCCTAAGGTTTCTTCATATTTTTTGTTTTTTAGAGAGTTGTTCCTTATCCAAAGCGCGGGTCTAAGGACAGGATGTTGTGCTGCTGTAAAGCCTTCTGGGGCATACTTGTAATTTGTGATAATGGGCTACACAACTAAAATTGACTTGAATTGACTGGACACACGTGCAGGGCACAGTTATTACAAAACGACCCGAGAGCTAATCGGTCATTCTGAGTCTATGCTCGTGTGTGGAAATTTAATTCATACCCAAGGTCTCATTCTCTTGTGCCCATGAAACACTTCCCCTCACAATATTCCACGTGAGCCCTGCACTGTCAGTCATCTGTGTCAAACTCATGCATACACAAACACACACACATGCACACAAATTAATTAGATCCTCAGCATGAGCACTGTCTGACAAGCAATTTTCCGCACTGAACATACATTAACGAGCCCATATTTATCTATAGCACTTTTTAATATGTTCTCACATAGGATTAAGCCAACAACACTGTGTGTGTGTGTGGGGGGGGGATTTGTGTGTTAAATTGGTTTTAAACAGAGTGTTATGAGAAAAAAACAGATGCTCTCCAATCGGTCAGAATTCCCATGCTATGCGGGAAAACTCGCAAGAAACTCCGGGAAGTAGAAAAAACAGACGCACCACAAGTAATTGCGCAGCGATTTCACAACAATGGAGAGAAAACTGCGCGGGTTGACTTTGGCGTTGGTCATCTGTGATTAAATCGTTTGTATTTAGCACTTTAGGCAAACAATACAGGTTGAAAATGAGCCGCGGCTGGAAAATAACGATCTGACGGACCGGAGACGCCGACGGTGCAGAAAGAGACACTTCCTGTGTATCCCATAATGCACAGCGTCGCTGGCTACGGGAGGCCGTTTAGTCCAAAAATAGCGCCGTGCTTTCTGCGGTTGGGTCGGTCCGAGGTCGGATCGCGTTCTCGCCACAAACGAACCGCAGCAGAGTGCGTTTGGACGCGTACCGAGACCACCTTTTCAACAAGGTCTCGGTCCGCTCGTTTGGTCCGCTTATGGCGCGCACGCGAGTACGATTGCTGTGTTCTCACCTGCCCAAACGAACCGCACCAAGACGGTAAACGCACCAGGGTTGGGTTAAAACGGACCAAACAGCTCAGGTGTGAAAGCACCCTCTAGACCAGTGTTTCTCAACCGGGGGTCCGCGGACCCCTAGTGGTCCGTGGTGTAATTGCAAGGGGTCCGTGAAAATTAAATATCTTTAAAAAAAGATCCTATGACATTTATAGAAATAGGATTATTTTACTCAAATGTGACTGAGACCTTTATCTACCTAAACTATAAAGGGTAACAGGACTTTTTTCTCTAATTACATCCGTTTCACAAGTGTAATTTATTGTATTTTAATAAGAGATCTCGCTCCCGTTTGCATTGTTAAAAGTTACTGCATAAAAATTCTGTTGTTACATATATCTGAAAGTTACTGAATACATATTCTGTTTTGTTACATATATCTGAAAGTTACTGCATAAGAATTCTGTTTTGTTAACTATATCTAAGTTACAACTGAAAGCTCTTATTTTTGCCCCAAAGAGTGAATAAATGCTATAATGCAATTTAAAATGCAGTTTCTACTGTTTCTATCAAATTGAAATCCCCCCCTCCCCCAAGATCAGGTGGAGGAGTCCTCAGGGTAGATCAAAAATACGCAGGGGGTCCAGGACCCCAAAAAGGTTGAGAACCACTGCTCTAGAGTGTTGCGCTGCGTTTTCACTTCACCACAGCACCGCTTGTCCTGACACCGAGGTGCGGATAATGGGATCTAAATAGATTCACAGTTCATTTGTCAGTTCAATGACACCTGCATTTAGCCACGTTCACTTTGTCATGGTATTCTTACAGTGAATTTGTTCTCTGCATTTAACCCATCCTGTTGTGTTGGAGTACTGTAGTGAACAGTTGCAGCGCCTGTGGACCAACTCCAGTTCTTCTTTTCGATGCCTTGCTCATGGGCACAGGCAGGCGTATTAACCCTAACATGCGTGTCTTTTTGATGGTGGGAGGAAACCCACGCAGACACGGGCAGAACATGCAAACTCCACACAGAAAGGACCTGGGATGGCCTGGGGTTCGAACCCAGGACCTTCTATTCACTGAGGCAACAGTGCTAACCACTGGGCCACCATGCCGCTCGATTTAGGTTGAGCTTTCTCCTGCACCAGAGAAGTGCTAACAAGGATCAAGGTTTGGAAATGCCAGACTAAAATCAAGTTAGCGAGGTAAACGTGATGTCTTCAGTATATTAGTTGATTCCGCCAACTAAAATTTGTCACGTCTGTCACTGCCTGTAACACAATTTCAGCTTACCATGCTGAGACAAGCTGCAGGCTTCTTGGATTGCTGATCCCTCTTCTTCTTGCTGGCATTCGGGGTCGGACTCCAGGTCGACTATATGAGGTCCATCTGGTAGTTCAGAATTGGCAGACATTTTACAAGCAGTTTGTTTACTTTTCCCCTCTCAGCACGCGGAGCGTCACTCAGCCAGTGACACCCACGGCTCATGAACAAAAAAATAACTGGACTGAATGATCTTTGTAAAGGTTATGATTTAACATATATGTCCAATGCACTCTCAGGAGCTATGTAAAATTGCCCAAAATTGAGAATTAATGCGCTCTGTAGCATGGAATCGCATGCAAACCTTGGATTTTCAGTAGACATTAATTTAACAGATTGTTGGGGACCGAGATGCAGCATTTGTGAAAGTTTGGAAAGTGATCAAATGTTAACACATTTATGGAGCGGGCCAGGGCATCTCCGGTGAGCCTCGTACCCCTGCTAATGTGGGAATCAGGATTTTCAAGGTAATGACTCTAAGGAGAAAGTGAGAAGCTTGTCAATAAATCAGCAACCTTAAGGACAGAGTTTTTTTTTTTAAATTATTTTACATGCTTCTACACAGACATGTGAACGATAGATAGATAGATAGATAGATAGATAGATAGATAGATAGATAGATAGATAGATAGATAGATAGATAGATAGATAGATAGATAGATAGATAGATAGATAGATAGATAGATAGATAGATAGATAGATAGATAGATAGATAGATAGATAGATAGATAGATGGATAGACGGATAGACGGATAGACGGATGGACGGACGGACAGACAGACAGTTTTTTTATTTTCATGCATTTACTTATTTTTTTGGAGGGCTAGACATTACACAGGCAGCATGGTGGCACAGTGGTTAGCGCGGACGCCTCACAGCGAGAAGGTCCTGGGTTCGATCCCTGGGGTAGTCCAACCCTGGTGGGTCATGCCGGGTCGTCCTCTGTGTGGAGTTTGCATGTTCTCCCCGTGTCTGCATGGGTTTCCTCTGGGGGCTCCGGTTTCCTCCCACACGCCAAAGACATGTAGGTCAGGTGAACTGGCCATACTAAATTGTCCCTAGGTATGAATGTGTGTGTATCGGCCCTGTAATGGTCTGGTGGCCTGTCCAGGGTGTTTCCCCGCCTGCTGCCCAATGACTGCTGGAATTGGCTCCAGCAACCCTGAGAGCAGGATAAGTGGTTCAGATGATGGATGGATGGATGGATGGATGGATAACAGACATAGCGGACAGGCTTACAGTGAGAATAAACTGAGTGCAAAAGTTTGATGTCTGGGAAGACTTGGGTGAAATAGCATCAGTAGCCTTCAAAGTCAGATGAAGCACAGCGCAGTGTTATTATATAAGCACACCAGGGGGAATCCGGATTTAGTACCGTGCATGGCAAATGAGATTAGGTCAGTGTTATAAACCTGTCACATTCATCTTTCGATCTTTCGATTGCTTTTTCCATTATCTCCTAATACAAAGCCATTCTATGGCGTCTCCATCAAGGGACGCGAAAACTAATCTGCAAGCAGCAGAAATTAACACCATGAACTCACATTTGAAATATGATACATATCGCTTTGAAAAGGGGATCTTATAATGCTTTTTCTTCATATCGGCCCACTGCATGATTTATTTCTTCAAACCCATCAGACAGAGAGATGGAGGGGGAGGAAAAAAAAAATGTTTGTCCAAGTTACGAGGACCAGGATCTACCGGCTGGCGGCTAGCAAGTGCTGTGATTAAATTTCAAAAATAAGTATTTCACACATGAATATGTGCATAATCCAACATTTATCACTTCCTCTGAGAGCTTCTTTCAAGAGGCCCTTTGGGTTGCAACGATGGGCTTAAAGGCAGATTATGAAAATGACTCTCTGGTCACAAGAGCAATGTGGGCACCCAGCACTTCCATCTCGATGACTGTGCAGAGTGCACACCTTCGGAAATGCAAAACAAACTCCGTGAAACACTACAGCGTGCCCATTAATCCCCCGAGAGCCGCGTTCCCGTTGTATACTTAAGTCGGATTCAAATCAGGGCCGCTCTCGACAAAATGCCCTCTAATTATTTTGTCTTTTAATCTGAAATGAGAATCCCCGCGGGGCTCTGAGGGAGGTCTGAGAGTGCAACAGCTGAAACTCATTCCCCCCCCCATTTCCCAGTACCCTGTAACCCAATCCTCAACCGAAAATAGCGAGAATAGGAACATCGAGAACCGGATACTGGATCAAAATGTGCATCTAGGACGTAGGGAGGGACTGGGGGGGGGGGGGCTGAGGTCTACTTGTTGCTCGGTGTTGTGCATCCTGCAGCATGGAGAGGCTGTAAAGGTTCGGTGGTGTGGTATGTAATCCGCTTTGTTAATGAGCGTGCTGGATAACTTCGCTGCCGTGTGTAAAACAGGATTATTTGGTGCAGTCTCTTTCACCGACTCTCGTGGCTTGCGGAAAAACAATATGACCAGAATGTTCGCTGAATCATTCCGGTCATTGTCATAACTAGAATACCGTAAAGCCGGAAAAGCGGGGCAGGACACACAAATACCTTGTCCTCCTTTCTCCAGTGGCTAACCCGGGGTCCCGTTTCTCCCCTGGAAGCCGAGTTCACCTTGACATTTCTCACTAATGACACTCACAAAGGCTTCCAGACTTTTTATGGCTTCATTCTGTGTACTGTGTGTGTGTGTGCATGTGTGTGTGCGTGTGTGTGTGTGTGTGTGTGTGTGTGTGTGTGTGTGTGATTACATTAATACACAGAAAGGGCATGCCGTCAGGAAGTGTGTGCTTCCGGTGCTCACCAACCCAAACTAATACCTCCTGCAGAGTTTTCTTCTTCTTTTTTCCCCTCATTTTTTTATATTCATTGGACTAGACGTTGCAATCTTATCTTTTGAACCCGCAGTTGATTCCTTCATTGCTACCAAAAAAAAGCTAAAGCGCTTACAGCGGTTAACTCTTTTCTTTCTCACGGACACAACCCGTGGAATAGACATTTAACTGGCGATCATTATACGTATTGACACTTTGGAAAGGGGGTCGTGCGACCTATTATACATGCGTTTACATAGCCGTAACTGTCGTTTCTCTTCATATTTGTGGAGCATTATTTATACGGGAGCTGGTAATTCTTCCGTGTGTGGGAGGCCTGTACACGTGTCGCCTGAAAAGCAGGAGATAACCACTGAGCTCGCTCGGTTTTTCAAGCTTCTGAATCTAGCCTTTGATTTCCCTCTCTTCTCTGCTTTGCGTTGATACCATCTGGCAGGAGCAGAGCAAGGCAACCTGAGGTAGGAGAAAGAGAGACCGAGGGATGGGATGGGTGGTGGTGGTGGGGTGGGGAGGGATCATGGAGCACTTTGCTGTCTGATTAATCATGCTAATCAGTGATGAGGGGTTAGAGGTCCATTAACCTGTTCAGAAAGCCACAGATTGCCACAGTTCCCAGGATGCAGACCCGACGGAGCGCCAGCCACAGACGGGCCTGACCGGCTCTGGAGCGATACGGCCGAGAAAAGGCTCGGGAAGAACACACCTGCGCCAAATGAGGGGGACGGAGAGAGCCGACAAAATATTCGTTAGGCGGCCTTTTGCACAATGCAAACTCCTACGGCGCTCCTTGGAATGTGCTTTTCTTCTTCTTCTCTGAACTTGTGTGCACAAAGCCAACCAAGGCAAACTCAAAGGATAATCTCCTCCTTGGTTAATGTGTGGCTTAGCATCTCTGAAATAGCAGCCGGTGTGGTCGGTGAGTCTATTTAAGTCATAATGGGGTGTGAGATTGCAGAGCCAACCCACCGTGAAATCGGCTTTTAGTTTTCCTTTTGCCAGAGCCGCGCTTTCCCCGCAACAGGCATGGGCATTATACTCAACGTTACCAATGTTTTGAATAAACTCTCATGATAATTATTGTCGTGATGAATAAAAACGTTGATGTTTTTCTCTGCAGTTCACTATCTTTGCGTCGATATTTTCCATCATGCATGTGTTAGGGTTTCAGGGGCAGATCCTCTGTAAATGACATTTGGGGTCATAAAGCAAGTCGGGTCAAGCTTATTTACAAAGCCCTAAATCCCAGTAACACCCTCAGAGGGCTTTGCAGCCCCGCAGCGGGAAGCAGGTGGAAGAACTGCTGGAAACCTAATGTGTTGACTTTGTGACATAGTGAAGGTATCAAAAAAGTGAAATTGATATCAAAAATTGTTTCGCAAGTGTCCGGTTAGCATAGCGGTCTACTCCCTTGCCTACCAACACGGGGACCGCCGGATCGAATCCCCGTGTTACCTCCGGTTTGATCGGGCATCCCTACAGACACAGTTGGCCGTGTCTGTGGGTGGGTAGCCGGATGTGGGTATGTGTCCTGGTCACTGTACTAACGCCTCCTCTGGTCGGCGGGGGTACCTGTATGGAAGGGAGGGGGAACTGGGGGGAATAGCGTGATCCTCCCACATGCTACATCCCCCTGGCGAAACTCCTCATTTTCAGGTGAAAAGAAGCGGCTGGCGACTCCACATGTATCGGAGGAGGCATGTGGTAGTCTGCAGCCCTCCCCGGATCAGCAGAGGGGGTGGAGCAGCGACCGGTGACGGCTCAGAAGAGTGCGGTAATTGGCCAAGTAAAAAAAACCCAATTTGTTTTGCAAAATATTACTGTCTCTGTTGTGCGCTTTGATTTTATTTAACAAGTGAGCTTGATTATATATAAAACAAACCTCTAGAGGGAGAATCAGTATGGACTTGTCATCTTATGTGGTTTATCCTTTGTGAACATGAATGATGTTTGCTGAAATCTAAGAGCCAGAGATCATCTAATCTGTGATGTCAGTAACAAAATTGTATCTTTTGTGGACCAGGAGCGAACGTTTGAGGGTATTTCACTATCTAACATCAACAGAAACACTTATGGCTGTTTGGTTTCCAGCATTGAGAGGGACTTCAGTTCACAAATAAGACTGCGTATTTCACATACACAAGCAATATGCCATTTCAATTTGAGAGTGCATATTCTAATATCTATTCAGTCCAGAAAATAAGTTTCCGCTCTCTCTCTCTCTCTCTCTCTCTCTCGCCCTCTTACTATTTCTCATTTCCCATGCTTTGGTCTCTCTCTTTTTTCATTAAGGGTTGTCCAGATAACACATCCTTCAAGGGGCCGAGCACTATTTGCGATGTCATCAATTAACTGTTGAACACAATATTTTCTATTGATTCAGCTTCCCATCTGATTGTAAAATGCATTGCTTAGTTGATATGTGCCGTATACGAAGATACACCCTTACTGGACCTGTTTCAAAAGTGACTTTCCAGCTTTACGGGGTTTTTCAAAGACACTAGAGCAATCTGAGCTATCTAAAGGTGCAGTCGGCTGCAAGTGAGAGAGCGTTTGAATTACCAGTCCAAACGTTGCACAGGGAAATTAACGGTGGCCTCACCTAGCGTTGAGTGTGTCTTTAATGTCGTCGTGTGGAGTGCGGGGAGGCGTGTCGAAGGTGTCTGGCTGGGAGAGCTGGTGTTGGATCGGCCGGGGGAGTCTGGTCTGCTGCGTCCGGTGGATTGGCTGGGGGAGTCTGGTCTGCTGCGTCCGGTGTGCCCAATGACCACGGCCCTGCCTGCAGCTGCGCCCGAACAGGAAACACAGAGGGCGGTCTGACAGGATGCAGAAGTGGGGCAGGCTAAGCTAACTGCTAGCCCATGCAGACCGGCAGTTCCAACAGTCATCCTGGCTGGCGTTCGTTCTCTTGGACAGTGATTTTTTTGTAGTTTTGAGATATGTGTTCTTGTAGTTTTTGGATATATGTTTTTGTCTTTGTGTTGCACTGCTGTGGGCTGGGGAAAACAATATTTCGTTTCAAATCATGTATGCAAGTACATGAAATGAAATTACAAATAAAGTCTTCCTGATTCCTGTTCAATTTAGAAAGCAACTGCACAGCTCAGTAGGTAGGAGCATCGGTTTTCCCACCAGAGATCGAGGATTCAAACTCCGTTTGAGACGAGTCTCCAGTAAGAGTTCGTGGCTTGGACTCCTAATGCTATATGAGCTAACACCTCAGATGTACGTCGCTTTGGATGAATGCGTCTGCTAAATGAAACTGTAGAAAGTATCAACTCTGCAGTGTCAGGACAGCACGGTGGCCCAGCGGTTAGCACCGTTGCCTCACAGCAAGAAGGTCCTGGGTTCGAACCCCAGACCGTCCCAGGTCCTTTCTGAGGGAAATTTGCATGTTCTCCCCGTGTCTGCGTGGGTTTCCTCCCACCATCAAAAAGACGGTTAGGAGACAAAGCAAGAGAGGCAAAATTGAGATGGTTTGGACATGTGTGGAGGAGAGATGCTGGGTATATTGGGAAAAGGATGCTGAATATGGAGCTGCCAGGGAAGAGGATAAGAGGAAGGCCAAAGAGGAGCTTTATGGATGTGGTGAGGGAGGACATGCATGTGGCTGGCATGACAGAGGAAGATACAGAGGACAGGAAAAGATGGAAATGGATGACTGGCTGTGGTAACCCCTAATGGCAGCAGCTGAAAGTAATAGTAGTAGTAGTAGTTGTAGTAGTAGTATCAAACCTAACATGCACATTAGGTTTAATACTCCTGTCTGTGCCCCTGAGCAAGGCAATGGGAAGAAGAACTGGAGTTGGTCTGCAGGTGCTGTAACTGCCCACTGCTGCTATACAATAGGATGGGTTAAATGCAGAGAACACATTCACTGTAAGAATGCAAATTGTTGTAAGAATAAAATGTCAAACAAAGCGTCTTTCATTCATCAGCTCTGCAGTAGAAAGCATAGCAAGTTTTTTTCATCACTAAGACATCATCTGGTAAGAATTCTCTATAAAGCCGGCTGAATGCATGATTGTAATCCAACAGTTCGGTTCTCCGTTTGGTCCCATATTGTTGAGAGAGGGTGTCTGTGGATCAGTCACTCAGCCTGAAACACAACCAAATCGAGCACCGATTCACACAGCAAGTAGCTGTAAAGTTGCAGCCGCTACCGAGATCGCAACTAATAACTCAAGGACTTTGACCTTGAACGTGGTTCACATTCATAATTCATATAAGGTTTCACTTTAATTCAATTCAGTTCATTTCAAATCAATTCAATTGCACCCCCACCCCCCCACCCCAGTGCAGTACAATTTAGCTTAACCCAATCTAATTCGGTCCGATTAAATTCAGTACTTCCAGTCTAACGGGCGCTCGCTCTCTTCTCTACTCAACAACCAGAGATGTCAGCGCTGAGTTTTGCTAGCTACCTTCCCACATATGCTCATTTGCGAGCAAACAAAACACCTTACCACAGCCCAACAGTCTTTTTTTTTCTAATGTTGCGGGTGAGAGAAAGCATTTCCACTCACTCAACTGGGGCCTCTGTTGTGAATAAAATGCCCCAGCTACTGCAGCGTATTGATCCGCTGCACAATGTAACAAAAGCCTTACGAAGCAAAAATTATCAATTAAAGTGCATAAAGAGGGTGATCTTTTTTCTTCGTCGATTCCCGTTGTGTGGAAAAAATAAATGCGTTGAGACGGCTACTTGGAAATGCCAAGGCTGTATTACATAGAGGTGTTATCTGTCCTTTACACATCTGAGCTGAGGACTAAACCGCTAAGAGTGGCGCTGTACAAAAATCATTGTCCCTGCATTGATCCATTGTGTGTATATTCAGATATCATGCCAACTTTCAATTCTCTTCCATTCTTTCTTTTTTGTCAGAGATGCAATGTTCACTTACTATTTTGTCTGTTATTGTTTCCAACCTCCTTAAAAGGACCATAATTTTTGGTATTTGCAGGGGCCAGAAATGTAGCCCACAAACCCACAATGACGTTAAAACCTTTTCCAAGTTCTCAATCTGAAGTATGACGCGAAAGTAGTGCTTCGAGACAAGCCCAGCAACACAAACATCGGTGAAACCTGTCACAAGCCCAACGTGGTCAATATATCACTCAGCGCAGTCTGCTTCTGCTGGAGCCCCGATAGGACGCAGGCCAGGAAATCTGGGCTCGGATGCAAGGGGCTGAACACTGGATCTGTCATTTATCACCATGACCATAAAACATGGGAGGCAGATTGGCAAGGAAATGGAGGAAGGAGGATTCTGCCAGTCATGTTATGGTAGCGAGAGACCCGTGTCTCCATAAGAGGGATTGATGGGGATCAGGAATCAGTCGTGCCATGGTGCAGTTACAACAGTCTGACAGGACGCGTTTGAAGGACGGACCGCGAGAGAGCAGAGAGTACGTGGATGAAATGCCTCCCGCTGATGGAGGGTGCGGTGAAACAAGCGATGTTATGGCGTTGACCTTGTAACGGAGATGTGACATCCCTCTCTCCGTCTTCAGCTGATTGTGCTTGCGTGCGGGGAATAGCAATTGCAGAGTAACACGTTAAGGTGTTATTAATTTGACGGCATTAGGAGAATACCACTGACACAAATTAATTACTGAAGTGATTATGTACAATCAATTCTATGCAGCACACTGAGAAATCATCAAGATTCTGAATGCAATCTAAGAGTAAGCTATGGTCTCAATGACCAGTTTAAGAAAATATCCAAATAGTTTCGTGTCTTCCTTGCAGGATATTATGTCAATATAAGAATGTAGATTGAGTCATTAATACTTGGTTTTATACATTTTTACCCTTATATTCGCTCAAAAACGCATGGTGCATTGTGTGATGGAGACTTTCTGTATTGCAAGCAACCTCTGCACCCTGCATACACGTATTGCATAATAAAGCTCATTAAAAAGCATCTGAAACATTTGCGCAAGTACATTTGCAATTCATGTTTAATTTTCAGTGAAATTTCCGGGTTAATTAATGTAATATAAAATATCAAGGGAGAGTGAAATGTTTAGCTATTTGTGCAGTTGTATTGACATTTGCCTATTCTTTAATGCTGTGGGACATCCTTGTGATTCCAACTAATCATTGAATGGGCGGTCTACCGGTGTATGAATGGTTTCAGGACAGCGAGCAAAGCAACCACGGAAGGGCAATTATTGCTCTGTTGTATAACTTGATAAATCTAACATCTTAATATGCAACACTCATAACATTTATTATTGCGCTGTGGGCAAGACCACTGTGTGGATGAGGCATAGCAAAGAAAAGAAGCCCGATCAGCCATGTAGGGCTTGAGTGAGAAAATTCAATAGTGAGTTTAGGAAATGAAAAGAGCAGGATGATAAGAAAAATGACTGGGAATGTTTTCTTTTTTTTCCCCAGCCCATATTGTGTGCCATCTCTATAAAAGGCCATGAGTGTCTGTCACTGGTGATTGTGTTTTCACAGAGTGGTCTAATCCAGCCCTTCATGCTGTCAGGTCTGCTGCCTCTCATTGTGTTCCTATCCTGAATCTACAGCATTGCAAGTGGCCACAGTCACATAACCTCATTGTTATGAGCATAATAAATTTTGGCCAGATCTGGGCTTCTCAGACCCGTGGCTATGAACTTCTCCTGAGTGAGGCCACCACAAAGTCTGCAGAGGACTGTAATGACATTCATAACTTTCTCATTCTGCAGCAACACCCGGCCCCCCTCACCCTGACACACACACACACACACACACACACACACACACACACACACACACACACACACACACACACACACACACACACACACACACACACACACACACACACACACACACACACACTCTGCAGCCACTGATGATCTACTTCCCTTCAGCTGACAGCACTAAAAGGAGTCAGCTATAAGGTTGAAGGTCTGTAGGGGTGCAGAACTCAAATTACATATGTGGCTTCACTTTACCTTTTATCAGCAGTATCTGTGAATTAAATAATATTAATTTAATCTATACAAACAGTTGTGACTCACTCATTTGAACGAACTACCGTGGTAATAGTGTCCACCTTTTGGGTCAATTAAAAAGTCAGCACTACTCAGTGGTGGAGAGCAATGAACTGCAAGTATTTTGTTACTGTACTGAAGTACATTTTTCAAGTATTTGTACTTAAATTTAGACTTTAGACGTTTACTCCATTACATTTCAAAGCAAATGCTTTTTACGCCATCATATTTCTAACACAGTCACATTACTTTAGTTAATTTCAAAACAAAACAAAAAACACGGATTTATGTCTACATGTTTAAAAAAAAAACTCCCTCTCAGCCTTTTTCGGGTGGTGTGTGCCTTCCTCAAGCTCGGGTCCTCTACCAGAGGCCTGGGAGTTTGAGGGTTCTGCTCAGTATATTAGCTGTTCCTCGGACCACACTCTTCTGGACAGAGACCTCAGATGTTGTTCCTGGAATCTGCTGGAGCCACTCTCCCAGATTGGCGGTCACAGCTCCTAGTGCTCCTATTACCACTGGGACTACTGTGGATTTCACCTTCCCCATCCGGTCTAGTTCTTCCCTCGGCCCTTGGTATTTCTCTGGCTTCTCTTGCTCTTTCGTTCTGTTGTTGTCGTCACTTGGGATTGCTACATCAATAACTGTTCCCTGTCGACCACCCCAATGTCTGGTTGGTTAGCCAGGACCTGCTTGTCAGTCTAGAACTTCAAGTCCCACAGGATCTCAGCTCTGCCATTCTCAACCACCTTTGGCTGTGTCTCCCATTTGGACTTGGCAGACTTCCAGTCTGTAGTCAGTACAGATATTCCTGTCCACTATCCCAGCCACTTGGTTATGCCTTTCAGTGTATGCTTTCCCAGCTAGCATCTTACATCCTGCTACTAAGTGCTGGACTGTCTCAGGGGCATCTTTGCACAGCCTGCATCTTGGGTCTTGTCTGGTGTGGTAAACCCCTGCTTCAACTGATCTGGTGCCTATTCTTGTGCTGGTATGATCAGAGCCTCTGTGCTGTCTTTCAGTCCAGCCTTTTCTAGCCACTGGTAGGATTTCTCGATATTAGCCACGTCTTCTATCTGTCGATTGTACATCCCATGGAGGGGCTTGGTCTTCCATGATACCTTCTCTTCTTCTTCCTTCCCACTCTCTGTCTTCTGCTGCCTGATGTATATGCTCAGCAGTTCATCCCGGAGGGCCCTCTTTCTGATGTACTCATGGATGTTCCTTGTTTCATCCTGGATAGTGTTCCTGACACTCACTAACCCTCGGCCCCCATCTTTTCTTTTATGTATCTCAAAAGCAAGGTGAACCAATCCAGGGAACCAATCAGACGTTTCAATTAAAGGTTCTGTAAGTAAGGTCAAATCTTCAATTTAATCATTGTTGTAAGGTTTGCAAGCAATATTGTAATTAAACGTTGACGCCAACCTGGAGGAAAACATCTCATTCTGATTCAAAGAATATTTCGTTTTCTCAAGTGGAAATTTGGTTTGTGTTATTAGAGCTGGGTCACAAAGGGTAAAATAAAAATCAGAGACTGGATTTGTCAAAAATCTAAAAGGTCTGCTGATTTAGGATTGCTCACGGATTCATTCGGTCCATAGCTTTACTATGACAACCCCCTATACTATCATCAGGGTGTGCATTAGCACCCATCTGCAAAAAAAGACGCACCGTATGCATACTTGCAGGTCTATTGTTAGCTCTATTATTGTTTCTGCTGTATCAGACCACGTAAAATGACAAGTAATTTTCCTTAACACTTTAAGTACACTTAAGAGCAAGTACTTACTGTATATACTTAGTAGAAAGTAGAAATGTGGTACTTTCACTTGTACTACAGCACACTAATTTTGTGTCGGGGTGTTTGTACTTTTACTTAATAATAAGTTCTTGGTACTTTTTTCACCATTAACAGCACTGTATAATATTTCACTGACACATGTTAGCTTCCCACCCAATGCATGCTAGGACAGACTCCGGCACCCGTCTCGATCCTAACCAGTATAAGTGGGTATAGAAAATGGATGGATGGATAGATGGATGAAAATGTTAATGCAGGACTTAAAATTGTTTAAAAAATCAAATGTCCATGCCCAACAGTCATTACTCAGTAAAAAGCAAATCAGGTACTGTGCTGCTTTCACGTCTCAGTTTGGAGACAGCCTTGTCTCCATAACAACCTCCTATTTCACCCTGATCAGCGCTGAACACACAATGGGCTTTGCGTCAATGGCAGCCAAAACATAATCACTGTGCAATCGCTCCAATCACGGCACCAGCCTCTTATCAGTCTGCCTGCACTAAGAAGGCCCGAAGCACATTCTGCATCCCCTCATGAATGAGCAAATGCAGATGCTGACTGCCACTTTTAATTTGATTGGGCAAATGCTGAATTTATGCAGGTACCTTTGGAGTCGGAATAATTCGGGAACAAAATAGTGAGAGAAAAAAAAGGGAAAAGAAAAACCTCATATTATGGATGATGCGTCTTCCCACTTAAGGCAGTCATTAGAGTACTTAATCATAAAATATTGCTCCTTGGATACCTACCAATGCTTGCTGTGTTATAGCATATTTTCCACCACAGGGCAGTTCTTATTATGCTTAGCTGCATATTTCACAGTCAGACCTACTTAAAAGACAATATACCCATTTTTTGTCACCCCTTTACTTTGTCAGTCTTGCCTCCATAAATCATGAAAGATCATTTTCCTTCATGTTTTCCCATCATTTATATTTTGCACTGATTGGACAACTGAATACATTTACAGGCTTTTTAGATGGGATGGAAGTTTCTTGGATACCTTAAAAACCCACAGAGTTGATCATATCTATCTTTTTTCGACGTATTTAGCATTCAGTCGCTTTAAAGATGTGTCATTGCTCATAATGCAATATTGTAAGAGAGGGAAGAATTTTGGTGCGACGGAGCAACTTTTCAGAGAAAGCAGAAATGACACCACCGGTTAAGAGCAGCATTCTCTTCAAAGCACCAAGATGCCACATTATCCTTACAGCTTTACTGCAAATCATAAAGCCTTGACAAAATCCAAGGACAGACCATTTTCCATGCTGTGAATTCAAACGAAATGATGTGGCATCCACTATTTCCATCTTGAGAGTGGAAGACATCTACTCTCCCCCCATCCCCCATTTAAATATCTGTGGAAGAACAATAGCCTGAAGTGGTGTAATTCATAGTTGCCTGATGTTTAGTTCAAAAGTTTGATGCTAGTTCCTCCTCGTCCGTAAGGAATCATCACGATCACACCAGTTGCCCTCAACACTTGTAATTTATCACGAGGTGAAACCATGCAGGGAAATAATACCATTATGTAGCCGGGTGGTAAATCTGTTAAATGATTTTCCACTTAAATTTAGTATAGTTTAACTGTTAATATATGTAATTGTTACACTGTCAAGCCATGTAAAATGTCATTTGATGTATTTAAATTGTGAAGCAGATTGTGAGTGTATTTTTATAGTTTTGGTTGTCATTGCATGTTTTGACCAGTAAGTGGCAGTGTTGCGGACTTTTATTGTAACTCCGTGCAAGTTATCCAAGTGCATCTTGGGTACTCTTTCTGCAAGTTATCCAAGTGCATCTTGGGTATTCTTTCTTTTTTCTTGTGTGAACCACCTGAAGATTGCGGTGTGACGGTGCTCTGACTCCGTAGTAAGTAGGGGTAAATATCTTGTGAAATATACCTGTAACATTATTCCAACAATATTGTATGTCGGTAATTTGACACGATGGTTTGATTTAGACGCTACTGGAGTTGATGTTCGGTGATTTTGGGCGCGAGCCGTCGACCACTGTTCGCCATTGCAGGCATGACAAGGTAATGTTGGCGTGCATAAAGCCACACCATGCCATTGTATTTGGGCAGTAAGGGAAATGTAAAGGTTTTTTATGCATTTTAATTCTGTTTAAAGGTAACTGACAGAGTGAGAAGTTGCGCAATCTTCAGGAAGTTCCACGTCTTTGTTAAACCCTGTTTAACATACATAGTCCACTGCCGTATTTTGCACCGTATGTTGTATTTTGTATTTATTATTTTCCTTTTAAAATCTTTTCTGTTAAACTTGCCACATCTGTGAACATTTATGAGCTGTTTGCTCGAAAGACACAGGAATTTATGCACTCAGTAAAACGATCTGCATTCGAAGGTTCAAACAATAAAATTAAAGCTACAAGAACCCCGGAAGTAATTGTGTCCTGTGTGGTATCTCATTCCACGGGCTACATAATTTTGGTACCAGGAGTGGGGTGTAGCTAAAACATTTTTTTTTAAAATTGGCAACAGAGTGGCTTATTTTTACTAGAAAAAAATAAATACGGCAGTGGTGAAGATTGCTGGTGACGTCCGTTGGTGTTAAGTCTGAAGCCATCCTGCTGTGGAGGTGGTGACCAGCGAGAGACGACGTGAGGGGCTCTACGAGGTTCTGGTGCTTCCTGTTTCTCAGCCGTACCAGCGCAGAGGACTCCAGCGCTAACTTCAGCTACAAAGACCAAGATCCAGCAAGGCTCCAAGTTAAAGACTGTCCTTGTAGTATCCTTGAACCAGGTTTTGAACTAAATATCCTTATTTATACTGGACTGAGTAAAGATTAATATATCATTATGTCTAGTGATTCTGGTGATGAAGGGAGTTCACATAATGATAATGGCCACACCTCAGGTGGCATAACGGGTATAGGTGAAGGTGCTACAAAAGAAATGCAGACCACCATGCAAGAGCTCGCCAGGCTGCGAGATGAGCTCACCAGGTTAAATGGTGAAGCAAGGGCTCAGAGAGCAAGTGATAACAGTGCACCCACACGTTCATACATCTACGTTCCAAGAGAACGCCAGATCCAAGCATTTAGTGGGGAGTGTGGTACAGACAGGAGATCTGTCGAAGAGTTTATTGAAGAGGTTGAAAGGGTTTTAAGATACAGAGAGCAAACAACAGAAGAACAATGTGACTATATACTATCTCTATTGTGTGGCCCTGCATTAGAAGAGGTGAGACTATGCATGAGGGGTCAGTCAGTGGGGCCCAGTGATTTATACTCTTACCTGAGCAATGCATTTGGGGAAAAGCGCAGTTCCACACAGCTTTTGCAGACCTTTTACAACCGTAACCAAACTGATGGAGAAGACCTCCGTGACTACTCCCATGCACTATCCCAGATTTTGAGCTCTGTAGTGAAACAGTCCACAGATGTAATACCTAATGAGAAAACTGTGCTCAGAGACCGGTTTATTGAGGGTTTAAGAGAAGCAGCACTCAGGCGTGAACTCAGGAAAATGGTTAGGGACAAACCAGAGAGCAGTCTTCTAGATGTGAGGAACGAGGCCCTCCTGTGGGAGATGGAGGACAGCAGGTCTCATCGTCCCAGGGTCATAAAGAGCAACCAAGTTACATCAGAGGTTCCAGAAACCCAGTGCTCTACTATTAAAACAAACAATGACCAAGGTACTGCATTAAATGATGTTCGGAGAGCAGTAGCCCATCAGGAAAAACAGCTAGCAGAGTTAGGCAAAACACTCGCTGATCTAGTCTTTGCTGTAGGTGAACTGAGTAAGCGCAGCACTCAACAGACATTCCTAGAGCCCAAGCCACGACCTAGACCCCAGCCAAAGTTCACACCAGATGGTCAGCCTATCTGTTTCAAGTGTAGAGGCATAGGTCACATTGCAAGAAAATGCTCACAGGCCAGAGGGGGTCAAGGGGACGCGACACCTAGTTCTTCTGTAGTGCAGGAAAACTCGGACCCTCAGTTGTCATGAGCCACACAACTCGAGGGGAGGAAGCTGGCTCACCAAAAGAGACTCCAGACAGAAGCAGGATCTTAGAGCGTGCAGTCAGAGAATGTAAAACTGTTGAGGTGAAACTATGAGGTGTTACAGTGTCCTGCTTACTTGACACTGGTAGCCAGGTCAGTACAATTTCTGAGAGTTTTTTCAGGGAACACCTGTCGGTGAAAGGCGAAGACATTCACCCGGCATTTGAGTGGTTAAAGATCACTGCAGCTAATGGATTAGACATACCCTATATGGGCTATTTGGAGCTTGATGTAGAAGCCATGGGTCTGACTATCCCAGAGCGAGGTTTTCTGATAGTTAAAGATTCTGAACACTCTTCCTCTGCTCCAGGTCTAATAGGGATGAACATTGTCAAAAAATGCAGAGAGCTAGTACACACTGAGTTTGACACCACACTGCAGGAGAGGTTTGACTCAAACTGGAGAGAGGCTTTTAATCATCTTCATGCAGTATATGCAACAGACAGACTCTCTTTCGCTAGGGTAGCTGGTAAGGATGTAGTCCATATACCTGCTTCATCTGCTGCTACAGTTATGGCTAGGGGACTCAGGACCGTGAGTGAGGATGGTTCTTTTTTGTTGCTTGAGTCTATGGGTGTCCCCGTTCCTGGAGGTTTGGTTGTTGTGCCTACTTTGGTTTCATCGGGCAATCACATTTTTCCAGTCCGAGTCATGAACATGTCTGATGAAGATATCTGGCTAGGGCCACGGACTAGGCTAGGGGTTTTGACTCAGGTAGACTGTGTGAAAAGTGATGAGCTTTGTGAGGTACAGTTCCAGAGAATCTCAGCAGACACTGAACAAGTGAGTATCAGTGAACACTCTGAAACACCGACAGATGTGCAGGAAATTCTCGGCAAGCTCAATTTTTGTGGTAGCCCAGAACAGCAAGCACAGCTGACTTTGTCACTGGAGAAGTACTCTTTTGTGTTTGCAACAGAAGATGAAGATCTAGGCCACACTGACAAAGTACAACATGAGATCCATCTGACAGATGACATACCTGTAACACAGCCATACAGACGAATCCCACCCACACAGTACAGTGAAGTCAGGGAACATATTGGCAAGCTGCTTAAAAAAGGGGTCATTCAAGAAAGCTCCAGTGCTTATGCTTCGCCCATAGTACTAGTGAGAAAGGCAGATGGTAGTCTGAGGCTATGTGTCGATTACAGGAAACTCAACTCAAAGACAAGACGTGATGCATTCCCGCTCCCGAGAATTGATGAGAGTTTTGATGCGCTGAGAGGGGCAAAGTTCTTTTCGACCATAGATCTGGCGAGCGGATACCACCAGGTAGCTTTGCATGAGAGAGATCGGACTAAGACTGCATTTACGACACTGTTTGGTCTGTATGAGTATGTGAGAATGCCTTTTGGTGTTTGTAACGGTCCAGCTACATTTCAGAGACTTATGCAAGTTACTATGAATGATCTCATTTTTCAGATACTCCTGGTCTACCTAGATAACATCTTGTTTTTTTCAGAGACATTTGAGCAGCATTTGGAGAGACTTGAGACTGTGTTTAAGAGACTGGCAGAGACGGGCCTTAAGGTGAAGTTGCAGAAGTGTGCTTTTCTACAACAGTCAGTAAAGTTTTTGGGTCATCAGGTGTCAGCAGAAGGTATAGGAACTGACCCCTCCAAGGTCTCTGCTGTTAAGAACTGGAAGGTCCCAACCACTGCCAAAGAGCTGCAGTCGTTCTTGGGTTTCTGTAGTTACTACAGGAGATTCATTCGAGGCTTCTCACAGATTGCCGGGCCACTGCATGACCTAGTCAACAAATGTTCAGGTGTGAAGAAAACAGGGAAAGTAGGTCACCAGTTTTGTAATATGTGGACACCAGAGTGTGACTCTTCCTTTGAGCAGTTAAAGGAAAAACTTACCTCTGCTCCCATTTTGGGTTTTGCCGACTTCACACAACCATTCGTAGTTGAGACAGATGCTAGTCAGCATGGATTAGGCGCTGTATTGTGTCAGCAGCAAGGTGACACCAGACGTGTCCTAGCGTATGCTAGCTGCAGACTATGCCAGGCTGAGAAGAATGACCGTAATTATAGTAGCATGAAGTTGGAGTTGCTTGCCTTAAAATGGGCAGTTGCTGAAAAATTCAGGGGTTACTTGCTGGTTCAAAGTTTGTTGTCCTGACTGATAACAATCCCCTCTGCCACCTCAAGACAGCCAAGTTAGGTGCTATAGAGCAGAGGTGGGTAGCGCAACTGTCTGTTTTTGATTTCGAGGTTAAGTACCATCCTGGTTGCAGTAATGCCGCCGCAGATGCTCTCTCTAGGCAGGAGTTTGCAGGGGAGCCTGAAACAGACCCTGACTCGGATTTTGACAACTGTATCGCTGTGTGTAACCTGATTGAGCGAGGAACAGTTCTGGATCCTGGTCTTGTCTCTAGAGGTCTGGAGTGTTACAAAGTGAGACAGATCCGTGCTGGGGAGTCGGGGTCTGGTGAGACAGGTACTAAACAGGGCAACACCCCCACACTGCCAGGTTATACCAGAGAGGAGCTGGTAGGTTTTCAGGCCGGTGACCCCACCCTAAAAGAGTTTAGGGCATTTTGGGATCGGGGGAGGAGGCCATGTCCCAGAGAGAGAGCAGCCCTGTCTAGTCAAGTGAAAAGATTGTTGAAACAATGGAGATGCATACAACAACGAGAAGAGTTGTTGTACAGGGTTATCACAGACCCACGTCATGGAGAAGTGTGGCAGTTACTCGCGCCTAGTTGTTTGAGGGACCAAGTTCTAGAAAATGTACATAACAACATGGGACATCAGGGCATAGAGCGCACTGTAAACTTGCTAAGAGGGAGGTGTTTTTGGGTAGGGCTATGCGAGGATGTTGAAAGCTGGGTTAAAAACTGCGAGCGGTGCATTTTGACCAAGATGCCTCAGCCAAAAATCCATGCTCCAGTTCAGGCATTCCTGGCCTCCCAACCTCTAGAAGTGGTGGCTGTTGATTTTACAGTGTTGGAGGCAGCTTCTGATGGCCGTGAAAATGTCCTTGTTGTGACCGATGTGTTTACAAAGTTCACACAAGCGTATGCTACTAAAGACCAGAAGGCTGACACTACAGCTAAAGTTTTGCTCAGGGAGTGGTTCATGAAATATGGGGTCCCAGAGAGACTGCACTCAGACCAAGGTCGAAATTTCGAGAGTGAAATTATAGCAGAGCTGTGCAAACTCCATGGGGTTAAAAAGACACGGACAACTCCCTACAGGCCACAGGGAAACGGTCAGTGTGAAAGATACAATCGCATACTCCATGACTTGTTAAGGACACTCCCACCAGAGAAAAAAAAGCGTTGGCCAGAGCATCTGTCTGAAGTAGTATATGCCTATAATGTCACTCCTCATTCCACCACAGGGTACTCGCCTTATTATTTGCTTTTCGGGGTACAGCCACATCTCCCAGTAGATGCTTTATTAGGGCGTGAGTGTGTGTCAGACAGGAAACAGGATTGGTTGTCTGTTCATCAGGAGAGACTCAGACAGGCACACGAGAGAGCCAGAGAGTACTCAGAGCAGAAGGCAGCTGAGAGGATCTCACTGCAAAATGAGAAGGTGTATTGTCCTCCTGTGGACATTGGTCAGTTGGTTTTCCTACGTCACAGACCCCCAGGTAGACATAAGATTCAGGGCACATGGACCTCAACAGTCTACAAGGTAGTTGACATCCAGGGTACCACACACACCGTTGAACCTTTTGAGGGAGGTCCCATTAAAAGAGTTCATAGGTCAGAGTTGCGACCTTATGCAAAACCAGTTCCCAAACCAAGAACTAGAACTAGGTTACAGACCACTACACAGCCTGTAGCTGAGGATGAGCCTGAGTCACCTGAGACTGATTTTGTTATTGTTGAGGAAGTCATCCCTCGCCGGCTTGTGCAAGTACCTAACCTGCCTCTTGCAACAGAAAGTGTTAGTTTACATGTGACAGCACCCACAGATGAGAGTGACGGTGAAGGACCTGAGGAAGGTTGTTCAGATATGAGAAATTGTGGCACAGAAACAGAATGTGTTAATGATGTGCATCCAGACGTTAGCGACAGTGACTTGGCCATTATTGAAAACAGGGACAGGCCCGCACTAACAGATGATGCTGGTGGAGCAGGACGTAGAACCTATGCACCTAAACCTGCCATTAGGAAAAGCAAGCGGGAAATGGCTGGATCTCATTCAAACCCATTTCATCTGCCAAAGTCAGCCTGTAATGCAGTCTCAGTCAGCACAGACATGGTCTCTAAGGTTTTGACAAGCCTGGGTGCTGCTCTCTTTGAAAAGGCCTTGCAGGGAGTATTTGAGTCAGTTCATGTTTCGTAGTCACCGAGGACGTTGATTATATTTGCAGGGGAGTATGTAGCCGGATGGTAAATCTGTTAAATGATTTTCCACTTAAATTTAGAATAGTTTAACTGTTAATATATGTAATTGTTACACTGTCAAGCCATGTAAAATTTCATTTGATGTATTTAAATTGTGAAGCAGATTGTGAGTGTATTTTTATAGTTTTGGTTGTCATTGCATGTTTTGACCAGTAAGTGGCAGTGTTGCGGACTTTTATTGTAACTCCGTGCAAGTTATCCAAGTGCATCTTGGGTACTCTTTCTGCAAGTTATCCAAGTGCATCTTGGGTATTCTTTCTTTTTTCTTGTGTGAACCACCTGAAGATTGCGGTGTGACGGTGCTCTGACTCCGTAGTAAGTAGGGGTAAATATCTTGTGAAATATACCTGTAACATTATTCCAACAATATTGTATGTCGGTAATTTGACACGATGGTTTGATTTAGACGCTACTGGAGTTGATGTTCGGTGATTTTGGGCGTGAGCCGTCGACCACTGTTCGCCATTGCAGGCATGACAAGGTAATGTTGGCGTGCATAAAGCCACACCATGCCATTGTATTTGGGCAGTAAGGGAAATGTAAAGGTTTTTTATGCATTTTAATTCTGTTTAAAGGTAACTGACAGAGTGAGAAGTTGCGTGATCTTCAGGAAGTTCCACGTCTTTGTTAAACCCTGTTTAACGTACATAGTCCACTGCCGTATTTTGCACCGTATGTTGTATTTTGTATTTATTATTTTCCCTTTAAAATCTTTTCTGTTAAACTTGCCACATCTGTGAACATTTATGAGCTGTTTGCTCGAAAGACACAGGAATTTATGCACTCAGTAAAACGATCTGCATTCGAAGGTTCAAACAATAAAATTAAAGCTACAAGAACCCCGGAAGTAATTGTGTCCTGTGTGGTATCTAATTCCATGGGCTACAATTATTTACCATTTAGGTGGAAGATATATATTCACTTCATTGTTTAGTAACAGTAGGTCAGCTAACACAGATCTCTTATATAGATTATAGATCTACTACTACTACTACTTTCGGCTGCTCCCGTTAGGGGTCGCCACAGCGGATCATCCGTTTCCATCTCTTCCTGTCCTCTGCATCTTCCTCTGTCACACCAGCCACCTGCATGTCTTCCCTCACCACATCCATAAACCTCTTTGGCCTTCCTCTTTTCCTCTTCCCTGGCAGCTCCATATTCAGTATCCTTCTCCCAATATACCCAGCATCTCTCCTCCACACATGTCCAAGCCATCTCAATCTTGCCTCTCTTGCTTTGTCTTCTTATATAGATTATAGATAAACGTTATAATCTTGAAGAACTGTCCTCGTGAAGAATTCCTATTATTCACTTTCAACAGCTCAACAAGGTTTGCAGTCTGTTCTATCCAATTTATTCATGGCCTCTACTTGTAGTGGTAAAATTGCAGGGTTCGGCGTACTTCCTCCTTCAACGTGATTCAAGTTTTTTGACTTTTTTCAGCATTTATCCACAATGTCTTTTGAAGGCTACAGCTCTTGCAGTAACGATGGAACCTCTGCCCCTGTATGAAGTGTCTTTAATTTTTTTCTTCAAGGTCTCAATCTTATTTCAACCATCCCTCTAATACTTGAGTGTTGATGTTTTGTGCTACGGCCTCTGATCCTCTCAACCTTCATCCAAAGCTGAAGGAAAGCAAATATTTCCTTCAGCATAGAGTTCTTGAACTACGTAAAGTTATTATGTAGGTTTATCATGGATGACTGACCACATCAAAGTAAGGGGGCTGTATCTTGTTCTCCTGATAGCTAATACACAGGCCTTAAGAATGCTCTAGCAGAGGGGCGTCCGGGTGGCATAACGGTCTATTCCATTTCCAACAACACGGGGCTCGCCAGTTCGAATCCCCGCGTTATCTCCTGGCTTGGTCGGGTGTCCCTACAGACACAGTTGGCCGTGTCTGCAGGTGGGAAAGCGGATGTGGGTAAGTGTCCTGGTCGCTGCACCAGCGCCTCCTCTGGTCAGTCGAGGCACCTGGTCGGGGGTGGAATAGCATGATCCTCCCACGTGCTATGTCCCCCTGGTGAAACTCCTCACTGTCAGGTGAAAAGAAGTGGCTATTGACTCCACACTTATCAGAGGAGGCATGTGGTAGTCTGCAGCCTTCCCCGGATCGGCAGAGGGGGTGAAGCAGCAACCAGGACTGCTCAGGAGAGTGGGGTAATTGGCCAAGTACAATTGGGAGAAAAAGGTATGTGTGTGTGTGGTGGGGGGGGTTAAAAAAAAAAAGAAAGAATGCTCTAGCAAAAATTACTGTACCAGTTGTGAGAATTATTTCAATTCTGCTCTGACAATAAATGAGGAGCGAGACAAAAAAATCTCTTACAGTATTGTCAAACTTTAATAATGCTTAAGCATGACACACTCGAAGTCAACCTCACAAGTATGCCCCAAGGTCAGTCTCACTGTCTCTCCTCCAGGGCAGCTGTTTGTTATCTCAAGTCCTCCAGCTCGTATCTCACCAAGGCCGTTTCTCCAATTACTTGCTACACTCCGTGAGTTTCTCACACATACCTTTGCTATCAGTTAACAGTTAACAATAGGCCTTTATTTGTTCACATGGAGAAGACACTCAATAGCACCACTTTTGCTCTGTTATAAATTAACTTTATAGCATCCATCCAAGCAATATAGACTAAGGTTAAACATGGTATAGCTCATACATGGCTAAAGATTAGAAGTAAGCTAACATCATATATGATTATATGGCAGAGTCAGACACATGATTTTTTTTCCACACACAGGTCCTAAAATCATTAAATTGCCTTCGCAGTACCCATTTGTGTTTGGCCAATCAATCAATTAACAGAAATGTATTCATATTTCATGCATAAAGCTGCAATGCAAAACAAGTGAGAGCATAGGGCGACATTCCACATATGTGGCTAAAAGTTTAAACCACAATCCATTATAATAACCAGATTTCTTGCCTGGTGTATAACATACACAGATATAATATGCATTGTGAAAATGTAGTCAATTGTGAAATTGTGAAGTGGGTTCTCTTTGTCCCTTTGCACAAAACACTACAACCTTCTTTTTTGTTTGGTTTATTTGGAGAAAGTTCTGACCTATCCATACACTGATATCTAAAACGCAGTTAGTAAGGGAATTGACTGAGATTATTTGGTTTGATTGAGATGAATAGTTATGTGTCTTCCATGTAATAATGAAAACCAAAACTGTGCTTGCAGATGATGGTCACTAAGGGAAGCATGAAGGGACTAAATTGTTGGGGCCCAAAATTGAACCATTAGGCACCACGCTAAATGTGATGTTTACCTTTTTTTTCCCCATCAGAGTCAACTCTGAGATCATTATTAATCTTAATCAGAGTAACATCAGTACTGTGCATGACCCATACATACACTACCGTTCAAAAGTTTGGGATCACCCAAACAATTTCGTGTTTTCCATGAAAAGTCACACTTATTCACCACCATATGTTGTGAAATGAATAGAAAATAGAGTCAAGACATTGACAAGGTTAGAAATAATGATTTGTATTTGAAATAAGATTTTTTTTACATCAAACTTTGCTTTCGTCAAAGAATCCTCCATTTGCAGCAATTACAGCATTGCAGACCTTTGGCATTCTAGCTGTTAATTTGTTGAGGTAATCTGGAGAAATTGCACCCCACGCTTCCAGAAGCAGCTCCCACAAGTTGGATTGGTTGGATGGGCACTTCTTTGAGCAGACTGAGTTTCTGGAGCATCACATTTGTGGGGTCAATTAAACGCTCAAAATGGCCAGAAAAAGAGAACTTTCATCTGAAACTCGACAGTCTATTCTTGTTCTTAGAAATGAAGGCTATTCCATGCGAGAAATTGCTAAGAAATTGAAGATTTCCTACACCGGTGTGTACTACTCCCTTCAGAGGACAGCACAAACAGGCTCTAACAGGTACTATTTAATGAAGATGCCAGTTGGGGACCTGTGAGGCGTCTGTTTCTCAAACTAGAGACTCTAATGTACTTATCTTCTTGCTCAGTTGTGCAACGCGGCCTCCCACTTCTTTTTCTACTCTGGTTAGAGCCTGTTTGTGCTGTCCTCTGAAGGGAGTAGTACACACCGGTGTAGGAAATCTTCAATTTCTTAGCAATTTCTCGCATGGAATAGCCTTCATTTCTAAGAACAAGAATAGACTGTCGAGTTTCAGATGAAAGTTCTCTTTTTCTGGCCATTTTGAGCGTTTAATTGACCCCACAAATGTGATGCTCCAGAAACTCAATCTGCTCAAAGAAGTGCCCATCCAACCAATCCAACTTGTGGGAGCTGCTTCTGGAAGCGTGGGGTGCAATTTCTCCAGATTACCTCAACAAATTAACAGCTAGAATGCCAAAGGTCTGCAATGCTGTAATTGCTGCAAATGGAGGATTCTTTGACGAAAGCAAAGTTTGATGTAAAAAAAATCTTATTTCAAATACAAATCATTATTTCTAACCTTGTCAATGTCTTGACTCTATTTTCTATTCATTTCACAACATATGGTGGTGAATAAGTGTGACTTTTCATGGAAAACACAAAATTGTTTGGGTGATCCCAAACTTTTGAACGGTAGTGTAAGTTTTGGATATATCTTGCAATTAGTAATGGTCAGGTAATTGTGGGAAGACCAGTTTTTCAATTACTTTCCAGGGGAACATCAGATTACAGATTTTCTATAGCTGTACTTTTTTCATGTGACTCTGCTTGATATTTAATCATTTCAAAGCTTATTGGCCAAATGCCAACAGCCATGCCAACATATGTAGCCTGACTGCTGAATGACAGAACTAAGCAGGTATGGGGCTTGGTTAGTACTTGAATGAGAGACCTCCTGGGAAACCTAAGTTGCTGCAGATGGTGTTGGGGCAGTCTTCCCTCTAGTTATAATAGAAACCCAATGCCCCAGTGCAGTGATGGGGACACTGTGCTGTAGGAGATGCAGTCCTTCGGATGAGATGTTAAACCGAGGTCCTGACTCACTGTGGTCATTAAGATCCCATGGCACTTATTGCAAAGAGTAGGGGGTTCCCTCGAGGTCCTTGCAAAAAATCCAGACCTCAATCTCTCCATCTGGCCACCTGATCATACCCCCATCTAATTGGCTCAATGATTCCCTCCCTCTCCATCTCAAGCTGATGTGTGGTAAGCTTTCTGGCACAGAATGGCTGCCATGCATCACCTAGGTGAGTGCTACACAATGGTGGTGGTTGAGATGAGTTTCCCCCTTTCACTGTAAAGCACTTTGGGTATCAAGAGAGTGCTATATAAATGTAATCCATTATTATTATTATTTTTACTAAATCACTTTCATGAGGATGGAGAAGATGACTATGAACAGTTCTTCAACATTTCTTCAACTATATCAACTGTTGCAGAGTTGAGACAGTGCTTCACTGCAGTACGTTCAGTGGCATTAAGCACATTGCATGTCGTACAAAGTGCACAGTTGTCAGACAAAGCAATATCAGTCATATATGTATTTGATTACTGCTAGGAGTCCTTGAGTAATAACAAGTGCGCCGAAGTTTATGAATAGGGTCTGTAACATGCTGTAAAAAAAAAAGTGTGGTAAAAACTGCAAAAACCCATAACTATAGAATCTGCTGGATGATCCTGCTATATTGTTGGAGTGAATAATAGATAGAATCTCAGAGACCTGTTATATTTTGGAGTCTGTACAGTGTACATAACTTCTTGTACAATAGATTTACATTCAGTACTATGCTGTATTCAAAAGTGGTAAAATCACCACATCAAAGGCAGTTACATCACAGTCATAGCCTTTCTAGTGACCACTGATGGAAATGTATCATCAGTTGGGGAGCCTTGAAGGCCATGAATGAAAATGATTTGTTTGTTAAAGACCGGATGTTCCAAAAGGCCATGTTAAGTCAAAGTCAATAGGGCAGAAGAAATAACTGTTGACTCTAGAAAGATCAGAGGTAATCACATGACTATTTCCATCAATGGATCATCTGTTGAAATGGTGGACAGTTTTAGGTTTCTCAGTTTACACCTCAGACACCCTCATATGGTCTCTCAACACCAGTTTCATCCTCAAGAAGGCACAGCAAGGGGCATCCAGGTAGTGTAGCAGTCTATCCTGTTGCCTACCAACACAGGGGTCGTCAGTTTGAATCCCCATGTTACCTCTGGCTTGGCAGGGTGTCCTTAGAGGCACAATTGGCCGTGTCTGTGGGTGGGAAGCCGGATGTGGGTATGTGTCCTGGTTGCTGCACTAGTGCCGCCTCTGGTTGGTCGGGTCACCTGTTCGGGGGGGGGGGGACTGGGGGGAATAGCGTGATCCTCCCACGCACTACATCCCCCTGGTGAAACTCCTCACTGTCAGGTGAAAAGAAGCGGTTGGCAACTCCACATGTATCGGAGAACACGTGGTTGTCTGCAGCCCTCCCGGATCGGCAGAGGGGATGGAGCAGCGACCAGGACAGCTTGGAAGAGTGGGGTAATTGGACAGGTACAACTGGGGAGAAAAAAGGGGGGGGGTCCAAAAAAAAAAAGAAAGAAGGCAAAGCAAAGTGTATCTCATCATCTCATCTGATCAGCTTTTGGTATGAGTACCAAAACTCTTTTATGAACTTTTATGGCAGTACCACAGAGCGTGTCTTGACAGGCTGTATCACAGTGTGGTTTGGCAACCTGACTGCAGACTGCTTCAAAGGACTGTAACGACAGCAGCAAAAATCACGGAACTACCACAACTTCATAATATTTACATCACTCGCTGCAAAAGGCAAGCCCAAAACATCATTAAGGACACCAGACACACTCACTCCTTCCATCTAAAAAAACATTGCCAGAGCATCAATCACACACCACCCGTCTCAGTAATAGTTTCTTTCTGCAGACAGTCAGGTTGCTGAACAGCTGATGCACCCATATCCACCTTACATTGTTGTGTTATTGTGTATCATGTATATAATGTATGAATTCATTGTGGATATAGTCAATGTAGGTCTGTAGTGTTGTCTTTTTTTAGGAGATGGTGTGTCCTTTGTCCTTGTATCCCTTGTGTTAAAGGCAGAGAGATCCAGAGCGCAACAATTTCATTGCAGTCTAATACGCATGACAATAAAGTTGAACTTGAACTCATCTCATTCATCATTCATTCATTCATTCATCATCAGCCACTTCTCCAGGGTCGGGTCGCGGTGGCAGCAAGCTAAGTAGGGCACTCCAGACGTCCCTCTCCCCAGCAATGCCCTCCGGCTCCTCCTGGGGGATCCCAAGGCGTTCCCAGGCCAGATTGGACATGTAGTCCCTCCAGCGAGTTTTGGGTCTACCCCGGGGTCTCCTCCCAGTTGGCCGTGCCCAGTAAACCTCCAAAGGAAGGTGCCCAGGAAGCATCCATATATATATATATATATATATATATATATATATATATATATATATCCCACCTTTTTCCTCCCCAATTGTACTTGACCAATTACCCTACTCTTCACATCCGGCTTCCCATAGAGAGGCCCGACCAAGCCGGAGGAAACACGAGGATTCAAACCGCCGACCCCCGTGTTGGTAGGCAATGGAATAGACTGCTACACTACCCGTGCGCCTAGACAGGCATAGCTATCAATATCTTATGCTAAATTATTATAGCCTGTTACAAAAAAACTAACAAAAACAAAAAAAACAGTCTTTATCAATTAACAAGTCTGAGTCCTCACCTCCAACTTCCGCGTCCGAATGCAGTCAATGCACGAGTCCAAGTCCAAGTCCGAGTCATCAGTGCTCAAGTCCAAGTCGACTCACGAGTCCTCAAAATCAGGACTCGAGTTCAAGTCCTGAACTCGAGTACTACAACACTGATTAGTAGTAGGATTATTGAACTTGTAGTGTTTTCTTGTGTAATGTAATTAGTGCCTATGGGTGCAATACAGTTCATATTACCAATTATTTGGTCTCCTTAATTCCCTTCCTTTTTGCAGCAGCAGCAGATCTACGGCTTGTAGAAGCAAGGAAAGTTGGAGAGGAAAAAGCTTGCTGGTCAGGGACAAGAGGCTACTGCTTTACTGTATTCAAACCTTCAGTTTCTCAGGGTGGAGCTTGGTAATGGCTGAGAACCGTGCTGGGTCAGGTTTTGCATGATCAATGCCATCATCTTTGAAACAGTCTGTTGTTTTAATTGCCATTAAAACTACCGCTGACTTTTGGGCAAGTGACCTCTTGGTATGTGTGCGGAGAGAAAAGTCAACTAAATCTCTCAGAATTCATGGTGAAAGCCTGGCAGGGAGCCAGAAACAAATACTTTCCCCCGGCTCTTTGCTGCTTATTTCAAGTTAGCAAAGCCTTGTTCCAGATGATCTGCTTTTCTTAGCCTTACTTTGTTTGTGTCCGCATGAATGACAAGTGGTTTTGTCTCAGGACACTGGTTGTTGAGGATGGATAAAACGTTTGGTGAGGTTTTTAACGCTTACCATCAACCCATGGTAGATTTTGCAGTACAACTTACAACAGAGCTCCTAAAAAAAACACAGCCTTTGGAGGAAATGACCAACTTGATTCAGTTTTGTCCTCATGTTTTAGCGTTTCGATATTTACCTTCTATACAATGTGACACAGTAAGTGTAGTTACACTATGAGAATGACAACATTCATATTTTACTCTATTTTTCATACTATGTTAGGGTATTTCTGCCCTGCTCTGAAATGAGGAATCAGTTGCTGCCATCGAACATTTGGCAAAGTGACGAGCCATCCTACTTTTCAACCTGCATGACTCCCACCCACATTTCATTAACTGTGCTCAAATTACAATTTTATGCTCTCACCACAGATGGTGCTTCATGGAGAAAACCTTCAGTATATATTGTGGTACCCAACAATCTCTGTGTAGTAGTCCTGTTCTCTGGCGGCAAGTGGGGAATAATTGAGCACGCCGCAGCAGCTGCAAATCTGGGTTATGAGGCATCCTTATAAGTCTCTAAGGTGCTCATGCTGGTATCAGTAGTTAAAAAAAAAAAAGTTATAGTAGATACCATTGAAGCCTATACTTTCTTTTTGTGTGGGATAAAGGGATGTTAAACATGGGTTTGAGTATGTATGTTTATACATGCATGCATACATACATACATATATGTATGTAATATGTACAGACCAGAAATAAACGGCACAAATAAAAGTCCAAAAAAAAAATACCAGCCAAGAAGACATTACAATCTTGAATGTGCATGCATGCAAAAAAAAAAATAGTATTGATAAGACAGGGGGGAGAAACCAGGTTTTATTCCTCCAATAAACATGAAGATTCTTTGCAAGGTTCAGTTAATCATCTACAAGGCTTTACATGGCCAGGCATCGTCTTCTTATATTCCTTATCTGCTGACCCCTATAAAACCTCTAAGTCGCATATATAGGTTCTCTGAACAGGGGTTTCTACCCACCCCTCCCTAACTAAAACACTAAGGAAGACGTGACCGTGCTGTGCTTTTCTGCAATGGCCTCCAAACTGAGGAATAGCTGACCATCTCATGTGCCGAAGTCTACTGGAGCTGGATCTGCGTCCTTTAAGAAACTTTTAAATGCGTGTTTGACTATTTAAGGAAATTGAATTGCACGTGTATTTAAAGCTGAAATCCACATTTCTTTTCTCCGTTAACTATTCATTATTTGATCTCTTCGAAATGTGATGCGTGATAGAGACCTGTCGGACTGATTTTCTCAGACGGCGTCGCTGCCATTTTCCCCCGTGTGCTGTCAGCTCAGTGGTGAACAGTTCCCACCCTTGTAGAAATGGGATTTTCGAACCAACGCTAACACAGGCAGTCTTAACAAATCATAAACTTCGCCAAACTATACTGTAACACTGTTCTACGCTGATAATGACTGTCATGGCCACATCGGCATCATATTTCAATCTATTGTCCGGCTGGAGTTGTTTGCAACACGTTTGCCGCTGCACCAGTGTTCATCCTATCTGGTTAAAACATTTCAACAGTGTTATACTACAAAGACAGAGAGCATCTCCAAGATAGAGATGCATGTTAGTATAATGTAACCCGACTTGATGGTGCAGATGGATTAAATAGGGATTTATTCATACAAATTACATGGCGGTGCAAATTCACGTTTGCAGTGGCCTCAACCAGTTCTGTCCATGCAGTGTCTTTGTCCACATCTGTGTCAAAGTTTGTCTTCGTTTGATGGCTGGGAGAGCTTTTTCTGCTGTGTCCTGTGGGCCCAGGGACCATGGCCCTGCCTGGAGCTGAACCCAGAGGTAACACCGAGGGCGGTCTGACAGGACGGGGAAGCGGGGCAGGCTAAGCTAACTGCTAGCCCATGCAGACCGGCAGTTCCAATAACACTGAGGGCGGTCTGGCGGCGGCCTCGCCTAGGCTTGACTGTGTTTTTAGTGTCGTCGTGTGGAGTGCCGGGTGGGGAGGGGGGTGTCGAAGGTGTCTGGCTGGGAGAGCTGGTGTTGGATCGGCTGAGGGTGCCTGGTCTGTTGCATCCTCTAGACCCAAGGACCATGGCGCTGACCGGAGCTGTACCCGAAGAGGAAACACCGAGAGCGGTCAGACAGGACACGGAAGCGGGGCAGGCTAAGCTAACTGCTAGCCCATGCAGACCGGCAGTTCCGACAGTCATCCTGACTGGTCTTCATTGGATTAGTATGTGTTCTTGTCGTTCTTGTAGTTTTTGGATATGTGTTTGTGTCTTTGTGTTGCACTGCTGTGTGCTGGGGGAAATTACGTTTTGCTTCATTTCATGTGCACAAGTGCACGAAATGAAATGACAGTGTTTCTGATTCCGATATGGAAGAAAAAAATAGCTTTAAACTCTATATTTTGAATAAGCTTCGGTACCAAATAACTGCTCTACTGTCCCTCAGTCCAAACATTTGTCGGAGTTAAGTGGGTTGAGAGGCGGAAAACTCAGGGTACATTTTAACCCAGGGTCTTCTCTCCATCCCCGTTACTCGAGTTTGTACAAGCCATGCACCGGGGTCACTCACAGCAGGGTCACTCCATCAGCCTTTTACAATTTACAACAAGATAGATGTGTTCCCACAGAGGTCTTTCTGAAACAAATGAATGTGTTTGCAATACCGCCGGACCAGAACAGTTTTTTTTTTTTGCTGAACAAGGAAAACCTCGTTGTTGTTTGTCACCTCAGCAGTCTATATCTCCCTCTTCGGGTGCTAGGTGTTTATTCAGGAAGACGGATTGATACATCAGTCCTGTACTCTGTTCGATTCACAACAAACAACCTTGCCCCGCATCCGCTGCTAGGCCCATCTTGTCTACTTATCTTACGAGATGAATCGCATCGAATGTGCTGTTCCTGCACACATCCAATGAAGTTGGAGGGGGGGGGGGATAACACCTTTTTTGTTCTTTCAACATCTACTCTCAGCAAATACAATGTGAAAAATAGATTTGCATGTCTATTTAAGGCAAGTCCTATCTGGGGAGTACACTAAAAAGATGCTACAGCCTGATGCTAATATTAGAATTTTACGTCTCCCCTCTTTAAAAAAAATCCTCTCGCGCTCGGTGTGCATATTGTGACGTGGTCAAATAATCTACTTCTCAGCAAAGCTTTCAGAGTTAACAAGCAAACTGTTAATGACAAGCAAGCTGAACTAGTCATAACAGACAAGTTCGTACAGGTCTCAGCTTAATTATTTTTTTGGCCACAGAAGCGAGCTTATCAATTTGCCTACTCTTTACCCTCATGGTGGGAAACAGCATGTTGTCTAATACAACTTCTCTCATAACATCCCTGTTACCTTCCACCACATCCCCGCTATCTGTAACAGATATGCCCGTTTTTAACATGTTCAATATCCCACAACATAACCAAAACGTCGACACTTCAGCTGCATCGTGGGTAATATGCAAATGAACTTGGAGCAGGAACACTCCAGTAGAATTCGCCACGGTATAGCGCGTGCTTATTTGGTATACCCTGAAACAGATCGTGTCACGGTTTGTTCACATTCGATTTACTTGATCATTGGACTTAATCACACTCTTGAATAAATGTTTGATATCGCCGAGTGCCTGAATATGGTGCTTGAATATGAAGTGTTCTTCCCTTTTTCTTTTCTTTTTTATTGTTTGCTCATATTTGCTCCCCGGCATCCCTCAAAAGGCATAAAAGCTATACATTGAAGCAAGGTTCGTCTGTGAATAACAAATATGAATGCCTAAAAAAAATGTCCTTGCCATGTATCTTTCACACGCCAGTGCCAAAATCATTGAGCGTGTGCTTGCAAAGGATACATGAAAAGCTTGTCGTATTTGAATATATTTTTTAAAAAAAAACCCGAAATGCATCAACTGTCTTTTCATGTCCCAAACAGCCGTCGAAACGCTGTTTACAGAGGGAGATGCGGTGTGTGTGTGTGTGTGTGTACTGCACGACTCTGAACTGTTGTTTGGGCGGAGAAGAAGAACTTGATGAAGCGAAGCTCTTCACTGCCGCTGCCTTCACAAGCTGTTCTTGAAAGGGCCATCTGCGTCGCAGCTCCGCGAAGGTGTTGTGGGTAAGTCACTGCGAGATTAAAACATGTCAAACGGCGGATGGCTTCGCTGTGAAACATCCGGAGGTGAAGTTTCAGACCACTCTGCTCCCCAGAGGAGCACACGGAAATGCATGCACGGAGTAATGATGTATCTACCAACGTGTTATCCGCTCCTCTCCGCCATCGTGTTATCTCCGGCGCGGGAACCGAGTCACGAGGTATGTGTGACGTCATCAGCGAAAGGAAAGAAAGGCACCGAGAGAAATGAAAGCCGGCAAAAGAAAGGTGTAAATTGTTAATTAATTGAAGCATGCTCGGCACTAGAGGGGGGGGAGTCAGACACGTTATAACAGACGCCTAAAATAGTCACCGACGTTCACATGGACTGAACACGTTTCCTTTGTCGCATTGATTATCGTGCCATTTTAACGCTCTCCTTTTGCCTCCGTCGTTGTCCAAACAGTAAACTCAATCTGTCTTTTGTCTTTATTTTTTTAACGCATGTTTTCTAATGCATGCTTAAGAATCCGGGTGAGGAAATCGCAGAGAGTTGAATCAGTTCATCTGGACACAACGTTTATAGAGAGAGAAACGTTTCATCACTCAGTCTCAACTGACCGCAGGTATCCCCGCCCTTGTAAACAAGACCCGATATATAACGACCAGTTTCATTTGCGACTAGGGGTGGCACCATTGGCTAGACTTACAATGGCCGTGTGTACTATTCACAGGGGATTGGGGGATAGCTGCAATCACATTATTGTAAAATGGCGACAGGTGTACTCTTAGCCCCACCACCACCACCCCCCCTCGGCCCTGGTGGGGTGGGGTGGGGGGGTAAGGCCGTTATGCCGCTGTACTGTTAATAAGGGTGGGGATACCTGCAGTCAAGTTGAGCCTGAAGAGGTCACTTAGATGAGTGATGGAGCGTTTTTCTCAGTCAACGTGTCCAGATGAAAAGATTCAACTCAACCCAGTCGTCTCATTCCGATAAACACGGCCGTGTGAATGCCGAGGTGGCCGGCAAATAGATGTCAGACGTCCCGGCGTTAATAAGAGCGGATGAGTAGGTGTTTTTGTCGTCTTCTTCTTTTTTTTTTAATTCCAAGTAGCTTCTAGTAAAAGGGCAATTGTTTAATAAATGACTTGTTCTCCTTTTACCTAGCAGTAATGTCTAGCATTGGCCTCCCCATCCTGTAATGAGGTGCCTCTAACCTTGCCCGGAGGCTTTCTGTCGTTGCTCTGCCAAGTTTGCACTTCTGAACCGCTCTTAATTACCATGGCGTGAAAACACACCACAGCGGCGGTCAGCAGCACTGCAGGCTGGGCCCGAGCAGAAGAGAAAAAAGATATCTCAGCTTGAGCCCACGTTCCTTTATTTATTCGTTCAGAGTCCAAGATGCTCCTACTTGACTCTCCGAGGCAGCCTGGACCTCATGCCCACACGGGTGAGCTTTTGAACCATGAGGAAATCTGCGGGTGTTTATCCTTCACCGCCCTTTTTCAAGCCACCACCGGTCACTCCCCCCCCCCCACACTCAAAGTATCGGCTGGTTGTAAACTGTACATTAGCAAGCCAATGGCAAATTACCTGTCAATAGATAAAGAATGACTAATGGAACTCGTTAAAAATAGTCCCTGACAATGCTTTTGTCATCAAGAGATTTATTTTATTGATTATATAGAGGTCATTGACATTAATTATGTCGAAGAAAATCTATGATTAAATCTTATGGCCGTGCATAATAAAATTTGAATTATAAGTACATCAGTGAGATTATGTACCAATAAACTTGACTTGACATATACTGTTGGACACAGTCCTTACCGAGACTGAGTATATTAAAAAATTGCATTGCTAAATATTATTTGTCATGGCAAGCTGTTACCATGACTAAGAAGCTTTGCATAGCCTTAGTCATGTTCCCGCTCAGTTTGCACTTTACACAATTGTCTAAATAAAACCTCATGGAGGATGAGGAGCTGCATGTGCATCTTAGTCACATGTTTTTGTTGCTGAGAATACGCCGCCCATACGGCTTGAGGCCCATTTGAGCACAAACACGGCCTTCACAAGCCCGAGGATCATAAAACTCGAGATTCCTCGAAGACTGTGGCTGTGACATAATTAAGAGCGAGTGGAACCACAATCCGCCGACTCCAGCTCCTCCGGACGGTTTTCACCACGGCTGCTCTGCGTTGCCATATACTGCTGAAGAGTCGGTGAGGGTTTCAGCATTCAGGCTACGCTGGACCAAGTAGGTGTTGGGGAACCATAGTGCAGAAGCGACACAAAAGTCTTGGGAACTTGTTTGATTCAGATTCCACCCAAAATATTTCACTTTCTTTGCAGGCGCGTGGGTGAGAAATACTGGCACAAATGACAGCACCATTAGCAATGTGACAGCGGGGGTGTACATTAGATTGACAGTTTTGGTTTATTCCAGGCTGATTGTATGACATTGTCATCCTTAATAACTGGATGAATGTATGTACAATAGATAGGAAAAGGCTAAATAACTCCATCTGGATTTCAGCATTCATCAGGGAGTGATTTTTTTTTTAACCAGATTTTGTGTTATGAGATATTTAGCAGCCGTGAAGCCAAACGGGGGTGTAGTGTGTATGGGTTTCAAAATCACATTGTGTTTTGTAAATTGTCCAAGGACAAGCTTGCTTTCATCTGAATGCTTATCCAACCAAAGGCACTATATCTGACTTTCTAATTGCAGGGCCACAGAAGAAAATCACAATGCACACATCGTTATGGTGCATTTTTATTTTTATTTCTCTCTTTGCAAAGTCAATATACGGTGCCAGTCAACAGTAGGACACTTTCTCACACTCACAGGATCAAACAGGTTTGCAGAATTCTTGCTTTTTGTCATAAGAGCCAAGTCTTACAAGAGCTTCTTTATCTTCCTCTTCAGCCACCGGCCAAGGCGATGGGCTGACAAACTGCTGACAAACGCTTCACTTGTTGCTGATAACGCAGTCATGTAAACAGGAAGTCGGCCGTGAGAACGCCTCAGAAGAGCTCAGTTTGATCCATATTTGCGTAACCCCACGTTCCACACTATATACACGGAATTAAAATAAATTTCCCACGGCTGCACCGAATTCCTTCATCTCAGGGTGATGCATATCTAATCGCTTCTGAGAAAACATGCGGTCTATGTTTCTTTGGCTCTTACATCCCCAACAAATGCTTAGCCTTTTCCCCGTACCCCGTCATGATCCATTGGTACGAAGGCAGTGCATCATGGCACTCGTAAATAACAACGATAAAGTCGGGCAGCGCTGCCTCTTGGTGATTGTTTGGTGTTTATTGCTGATGTAATGTAAGCAGTAATATGACGGCAACCCCAGCACATTAACCCTCGTTAACGGGTTGACCGGAACTGGCAAGTGTAAATGGAGTAATTACGAGAGGCACGTCGGTTATTAATGAGAGACCAAAGATAGCCAAGGGATGGTATTAATGTGTGGCATCCGTCAACCTCACTTGACAGTTTGAGCGGACTCTCCGTCTGCCGTCTGGATGATCACACGCCGACTTAAAGCGGCTGCTTAACCATGAGGCCTCCGGTTGAAGTCCGGTGAAGAGGAGGATGAAGATGAGGTTTAGAGAGGGATCATATTGGATCGGGGCACCCTTTATAAGTGTTCGGAAAGATTTTGAACCTCCCTTTTTGCCATGGGATAAAAGTGAGGCTGGGGCGTTCAAGTAGCGTAGTGGTCTATTCCATTGCCTACCAACATGGGGATCGCCGGTTCAAATCCCCGTGTTACCTCTGGCTTGGTTGTGCGTCCCTACAGACACAACTGGCCATGTCTGCGGGTGGGAAGCCGGATGTGGGTATGTGTCCTGGTCGCTGCACTAGCGCCTCCTCTGGTCGATCGGGGCACCTGTTCGGGGGGGTGGCGAGGGGAAATTGGGGGGAATAGCGTGCTCCTCCCACGCTCTACGTCTCCCTGGCGAAACTCCTGACTGTCAGGTGAAAAAGAGTGGCTGGTGACTCCACATGTATCAGGGGAGGCATGTGGTAGTCTGCAGCCCTCCCCGGATCGGCAGAGGGGGTGGAGCAGCAATCGGGACAGCTCAGAGGAGTGGGAATTGGCCGAATACAACTGGGGAGAAAAAGGGGGGGGAAACCCCCCCCCCCAAAAAGTGAGACTGAAGAAGAGATTTAATGGCGGATGCTGAGTTTAGTGGCAGGTGGAGACTTTGGGACCATTTGCAGGGCCCTGCTGGAGGATCCCAAGCAGCCATCTGGCTCACAGGGAGTTAGTTAGCTGATCACAGATAACAGATATATGCAGGAGCCAGACCAGTCAAGTCTCTAAAAACAAACAGCAAAATCTGAAAATCCATTCTGAAAATCACGGGTAATCAGTGAAGAGCAGCAAGGATCGGGGTGTAATGTGGCTGCTTCTCTTAGTCCATATTAAAAGAGAATAGAGAATATTGTTAAGTGTTGCATCACTTCCTCACATGCCAGCAAAATGCGTAAGACAATAAGAGTGAAACATCTGTAGCTGCGGCCATGGTGGGTGTTCGACAGTTATGTCCATATTGACGTATGGCACCATTAAAAACACATACTCCGCCCTGCCAGAAAAGGCATGACGACAGTGTTGCCTGAGATCCGACAGGAGCACACGTCTCTCCAGTGTCATTGCCGACTTCTATATCTCTTGGCTCAAGATAGATGCATTTTCATGCCTGGCCGCAGGCTTTAATAGTCCATTGATTCATTCGCAATATAGCCCAGTCAGCCAGGTCCGTGATTATTTATTTCCCTCTCTTCTGTCTTATTAAAATGTAATAGCAGACAAAACCCTGCTCTCTTGCCCTCTCTCTCTCTCTCTCTCTCTCTCTCTCTCTCTCTCTCTCTCTCTCTCTCTCTCTCTCTCTCTCTCTCTCTCTCTCTCTCTCTCTCTCTCTCTCTCTATCTGATGGTACAGAGAGGGGGAAGAAAAAAAAACAATTTTAAGGGATTTGAGATGGTTTATAACTCATAGCTCCATGAGGAGAAACCCTCAGAGAGGCCTTAGATGAGATAGACCCCCAAAATCAATCACTACCGCCGGCAAGTTCCTCGCATTGATGCCTGCTCTGACTGACAGGCCCCAAATATTCTCATAGACGGTCAACCACAGGGAGCCATAACCAGATCTGCCTCCCCCCCCCCCCCCGTATTTTTTCCCCACAGCAGCAGCTAGCTTTGACATGATGTACCAGTGGCACGGTGAGGTCGCTGACCTTCAGTTAACATGGTTAACCAGGAGTGAGTGAGACCATTAATTAATTAAAGCTTAGCTTGCATATTCGGCACAACACATTCCTTGGAAGGACAAGTCTCATAGATTATGGATAAACGCAATGAGTCGAACAAATTGCGGGAAATGAATATTGAACGAAGGCGACGTCTGAGCAAACTTGACATTAAGGCGTTTGATTACATAGGCCACATATCACCCAAATATAACAGTGCTATTATTGAAAGGTAATCATTGCAGCTGAGGACGGTTGTAAGCATCAGCTAACTGGCAATAAGCACATCTTGTCAAGGAAAAATGTGCACAAGATTGTGATGAAGACTGTTTGCAGTTGGTCCAGCGCAGCTTTAGCTTTCCATCAGAATCAGAATCATGTTTATGGGCCATGTAGGTTCACACATACATGGAATTTGACTCCGGTTTCGTGGCTCTCTCAGTGTACTCAACATAGAATAACAACACTACAACACAACAATCGACAATGTTAAGCGGTCATTTGAATGACAGCCCGTGGAAAGAAACCGTTTTTATATCTGGTTGTTTTGGTTTACAGTGCTCTGTAGCGCCTACCAGAGGGGAGGAGTTGGAACAGGTTGTGACCAGGGTGTGACGGGCCTGCAGTTTCCATGAAGTGTTATTAGGACTATGAGGGTAAACACATGAAACATTTAAGTGAAAACACAATGCACATGTTTACGCGATCCAACTTAAAAATGGCAACAACGGCATGGCGTTGTTCTCCCTCGGGCCGGTGAACCCCCTAAAGCGTGGAGTGTTTTGAGCGTCGTGCAAAGTAGTCCGTTCGTTAGTACAAACCATTGTGTGTAACTCAATTTTTTTAAAATAATAGGTTTTACAAAGATCGGTTCGTAAGTACTGGCGTTCATAATCCGGGGACTACCTGTACCGTATTCCCCAGACTGTAAGGCGCTGTTTTGTTTTGTTTTTTAACTTGTCTGGCTGGTCCTGTGATTTCTACTCCAAAGCGACTTATAAAAAGTAATTTTGCCAGACAAATACACTGCATTCCCTAGGTGTCTAGGTGTGAAAGTGAGTGAGTGTGTCGGCCCTGTGATGGCCTGGCGGCCTGTCCAGGGTGTCTCCCCGCCTGCTGCCCAATGACTGCTGGGAATAGGCTCCAGCATCCCCGCGACCCTGAGAGCAGGATAAGTGGTTTGGATAATGGATGGATGGATGGATCATTATGACTACAGCATCGATTCAAGTGTGGCGGCGACAGAGACAACTTCATACGTGTGGGTCACGGTTTTTCAAGAAGGTAGCAGGTTATTCCATATTATACAGCACTTGTTTGTGATCAAGTGATCTGACTGCCTGAGAGCCATGTGTTATTTACCATCACATCACGGGAGTCACATCACTTGCCCTGTATTATTCTGCTTCTAACAGCTGGTAAATAATGTCTGCCATTGAGTGTCCATGTCAACAATGGATATGTTTCAAAATTTCCATTTCAATTTATGACATTGCTGTACCTTGGTAGCTTGAGTTGGAGGAAGCCAGTGAAGGAAACAATAATATGATAATAATGCCATGGCAAACACCGTCTTTTCAAACTGCACAATAAATGGCAGCGCAGATTAATAATTTATACCGGAAAAAATTAATTTTATACCAAAAAAAGCAGCTAGCTAGTTGACAGTAATGATGCTATTTATGTTATTATTTCTTTCAGTAATGTTGAAAATGTCCTGTTACAAAGTGTTAATTTACATGTATGGTTGCAACATTTGTTTCCACTGTAAAGCTTTGACTTGGTTGCATAGCAACAAGCCACTTTTTGCAGAATTACCTCTTTTTAGTGGGAGAAACTGCAGACATGAAAAACACCTATTTTTAAACAACGTTTCATGGTTTCTTTTCTTTACTTTGTCACACTGCTGTTCCAAAGCAACAGCTCGCTGGAGGTCATGCAGTAGCGTCACAGCTGCGGCGATCTACCACACATGCGTTTGGCTTGTGGCTGCAGCCATTGTGCTATCAGCGATACCTCATTCCCTCATTCACATGCTGCTAATTACACATGGAATAGATGATTTGGTTCAACAATGTAGTGAGTCTTCAAAGTCCCACTGTTCTTAAAGTGTGTGTGTGTGTGTGTGTGAGAGAAGAGGGGGACTTAGGCCTGTAAAGTGCGGGGCAGATGAGAATGTGTAATGCTTGGAGTTAATATTGTTATCTCTGGACATTCACAACACTGTCTTTTGGAGTAACCATCACCACACGAGGTCAGTTTGACGTATGAGGTGCTGTGCCATACTTTGTCTACGGTTAAAACAAAAAGAAAACAAAGTTATTTTTCCGTATGGGAGGAAAGGGGAAAAACCAGTGTTAAATTTAACGGAGGGACCACAATTCACCAGGTATTGATTTCTGCTTGAAAGAACATTCTGTGGAATACAGAAGAGCTCGAACCCATTTTAGATCCCCAACAGAAATTGCAGGTCATACATAGGCTGTTTTTATACTCGCCTCAGAATCAGACAGATGTAATCATCAGCTGTGCCGAGATCGCTTAAGTTCAATTTGAGTGGTGGAATGTTACTTATAGACTTGACTGGCATGCGATCTGAAAGACTCCTGGAATTCTTACACATGAATGGGTTTTATAGGCTCCACTTGTAAGAGCTGCTGGTGGCAAAGTTTGGAATCCCTGTGTGTGTGTGGGGGGGGGGGGTGGGGGGTGGGGGGGGTACTCTGAACTTGAACATATAGTTTAGGGCACACCCTGGCAGCTTTGAAATGAAGGATGACAGTAAGCCATATACTTGGCCCCCTTGTCAGTGGAGAAGTTCACTGAAGGGGGTTGTGGAATGGTGAACTCAATTGAAATCTTCAATTTAGGAGACGGGGGAAAAAGTTCAAATGGATGCTGCGTTATCGACTGGAAGGTCTGGCCTCAGAGAAATGTGTGGTTAGAAATGAAGTGTCAAGATGTCATTTTGAGAAGCAATAAGGGAGGACTCTTGGGGGAAAGGGAAGTCAATATTTTGAATATTTCAGTTGGAGGAAAGTGGATAGGAGAAGTTAAAGTTAAATAATAAGTGTTAACTAGGAGATAACCACAGATTATCAAAAACGTTGCTAACGGTGGTTAGATTTCTGAGATTTTGGGGGGGGGGGGTTTCTTCACTAAGTGGTAACTGTGACTTTTCATTTTGCATTGGAACTAAATGAAAAACTGGAGAATAATACATGGTCATTCATAGGTTGGGCCAATTGTTTTACAATGCATGTCAACAGCCAATGTTTACAACTATGCAGCACTTTTTACAGATGGCTTTATTTAGCATGCAGACCCTCCCAGTAATGAATAGAAATGGCTATATCCCTGACATGTTGGTTGCTAGACCACCTCTGCGTCTTAAATGACAGGTTCCCCACTGCAGATTTGTTTCCCTTATGCAGGTTTTGAAAAAGTTCATGCTAAGGTTCGTTGCATGCATGCCAACCACATGTTTTATTCCCAGCCCGCAGTACGACACCGAGTGAAAAACCCACATAGATCACAATCCCTACAAAGAAGCACTCAGTGTTTGGAACAGCAAATGGATGCCACTAGCAACGCAATAATGGAAACTGTAAAAAAAAAAAAAAAAAAAAAAATTTCAGATGGTTTAATAAATGAATTTGCATCAAATCAGGTCACGGTCTTGGATTCAACGTTTTTCCTTACAGAATCGTTTGAAAGAGATAATGATGTGCTTTCGGCAAAATGGAAGTGGTCAGCCATGCACTTATGAAACGCAATATTCATGCCAACCTCAGTACAAAGTAGTCTGGAGTTTCTATTTTTTATTTTATTTTATTTTTTATCTGCTCATTTTACGGTCATCTTTGCAAAAGGAAAAGGTGCTGTTGCAGTGGAATGGTCGAAGGCGGCTGCGGTGAGCGAACACACATACAGCGGAGGTGTTTCATCATCTTTGCGGCTAGAGCCGGATTAAAAGAAAGAAAAATACAATAAAAACAATAGCAGAAACCTTTGCATAATTTATAGTACATTGGCACGTCAGAAGGTTGTTATAGACCATCTTTATCTAGTTCACCTCCCTTCACTGCAAAGCCTCCGTCTTTCTTTTCATGCACCCTTTCACGTCTTTCATTTGTGCAGGGTGGCATTTCTCTCTGCCCATCAATTCCCAAATTGCACAGGTGGCCACCAACAAGGAGACATAATTTGCCAGTCTATTTGAGCGTTTTGCAAGTTTAGAAAAGAGGTTGTAGCAATCAGGATAATTTATTGTGTATAGTGAAAAAGGGGGCAGTTGATGTAAAGGACAACACAGTTAGCCATTTATCAAAGGCACACTTGACTGTTTTGCCAGACCTTGCATTAGCACTAGCCTGGAGCTAACCCCTGTCAGGGCTTCTGCAGGATATTTCAACTGTGAAATCATTATGGGCTAGCACCCTTGCTGAGGCTTATAATTACAATGGCATTATCTCCATAGGAGGTAAATGATAGGAGGCAGAGGGCTAAATATGTTTTCACATGGCTGTGCATCATGTACAATGTAGACGACGTTTAAATATGACCCAGGTTTGCAGATTGTTACAGGTTAAGTAATGCATCTTCTTGGTCAGCGTCCCAAAATTTCAGCTACCCTCCAGCATGGCACAGAGAACAAAATTCGTCCGTTGCACACGGAGCATCTGCTTCACCACCATGTGTATCAAAAGCCACCAAGGTCCTTTTAAATGGAAATAACAGGGTTTTCACTTCTTGGGTCATTTCTTTCACCGCACTTTTATTCTATATTATTCACAAGCCATTTCCTGTGACATGGCTTTTGGGGTAGTCATTTCAATTGAAAGGTCACTTACTGGTGACATCAATAACCACAAAACACAGAGCTCAGCAGGTCATTAATGCAAACAGCATAGGCTGAATAAAACCTCACAGTTATTGACTCCAATAGGAACCATGTTGTTACTGCTGTGCACGTCGCTTTAAATCCTGCTGTACCGATAAAGCAATGAAAAGAAAACTGACAAGCGTACTCGTTTGCAATGGCGGATGTACTGTATGGCTTTGGCTTGAAAAGGACGACTGTTCGGTGGGATTTTTTTTTGAGGTTCTGACTGAATGGGATCCAATAAGCAATGAAAAAATGAATGTGAGACGTGGTGCAGATTTGGTTTAACACCAGTGTAAGCGGGTCGGAGGTAGTGAACGCTCCACAGGAAAAAAAACCTTAAGAGCACATTTTCTCTTTATTAGCATTCATAAAGTCAGCGCTACAGCATATCAACCATCAGGAGTTTCACAGAGAAACAAGATACTATCATTCACTAAAAAAAAAAGAAATACAGAATAAGAATAAATAAGGGCGGTAATTCAACTGTAATAAGATGAAGGGACTCAAAAACTAATTTTACTGCAGATTTGGTAAATAAAAGCTGCATTGTGGGATTTTGTTTTATCGTTTTATACCACTTCAAATTGAGTGCTTTCAGACATCTGCGTCAGAGAAACGTGCACACACTTTAATCCCCTCCGGGCTGGATTACCGCAACGCTCCCCTAACCGTTCATCCTTTCACTGGGAACCCTGGAAGGAGTCACCAGAAGCTGCAGTATATCCAGAATAATGTTGCCAGGACTCTTTGAGTGTGCAAACACTAACACACTGCACCCTTTCTGGTTTCACAGCAATAGCTCCAACCATCCTTAAAACTTTCAGGCACATTCGCAGAAATGCCCTCACCCACTTCATGGGACTTACACCCCGGCATGTTCCTTTTGCACCCTCTGAAGTTAATGGACTGTTCCTCCAAACCCCCAGGACTAAATGCTGCAACACAGGGATTACCTGAGAGCAATACAAACTCTGGAATCTTAAGAGACCCACAAAATCCTTTCTCATAGGGAAAAAAAAAGTGGATCTAGGTCTTTCCTGTTTCATTTTGATGCCATAAATTTGATATAATAGAAAAAAAAATGTGTTTTTGACTTGTCTTTAATGAAAATTTTATGTGCAAGGGCAACAAAGGCTATCCCCTACGTTTTCCTGCAAGACACGCAGTTTTCATAGAATTAGAAGGCGACCGGATCCCTTTTCATTTCTTAAACATTGAAGCACTGTAACTTAAGAGTCCTTCAAGATCATCAGATGACCGACGGGACACTGAGGATCCTCGTCAAGATCATCGGACAACCGGCAGAGTGCCGAGGACCTTCAGCTGACGAGCTGTGGAGGAAAAGAACTGATTTCCCCAGACCTGTGCCAAGGCTGCACATACTGGAAAAAATTCATACCGCAATATTTTTTCTGCAATATATATATATATATATATATATATATAGTGATATGAAAAAATACAGGAATTTTCACCAGATGATTTGAATAGCTCTATTTGGAAAGAATTAATCATTCTAGAATGATTGGTGTGATTAGGGGAGTTGTTAGGAAATTGCGAAAAGTGAGCGGTGCCCTTTTTCGCCATTCATATGGCAAGAGGAGGAGATGGAGCCAGACAGACGACGCAGAGTGAAGTCTGAGAATAGTGATGCTCGGCTCAACTCTGACATCATCCAAATCTGCATGAACACATCCACCCGCCATCCACCCAAACGAATTACCTCTTGGATTTAGAGACCCGATCACAGCACCCGATCGCACATTACTTTTATTTCTCAGTGGGATACATATGTAGGCGTGATGATATGGTAACATATTAAACCATACCAGTTTTGTGGCTAACATACACATACAGCGCTTCGCAGCTGTTGCATATGACATAACCATGACGAGTCAGGTGCTGGGTAAGTATTTCACTAAATCGCTCCCACACGGAACTTTTCTGCCCTTCCTTTTCTTAGCATTTTAATTCTCCTTTTTTTAAGTTTCTCTCTGATCTTTTTGCCTCCATTGCTGCTCAAGACAAATGGACACCGCAATTGGCGCAACGAGAGTCTGCTAATTCATGCCTGACAAAAAATGAAGCTTAAAATATGTTCACATTTTAGAGAATGTAATTAACATTTTCCTCACTAATGATGTATTATTTCACCCACCCACAACCCATCCACTATAATGTTAATTTTTATGACTCGGTCCACCTGATCCGCGGATTAACCGCAGTACCAACAGATGGTAATACAGTGGTGGCACGATACCAGCCAAGTCTGTAACACAGTGTGGTACAGCTAGATTACTCCCATCAATTTTAGTAGTTATATTATAAAATATTAAACACCAAAATTAATGGTTAATAATTTTATGAGACAGATTTGATAACCCTGATGGACCTACGACTATCATTTGCCAGTTTATGGAGAATATAATATGAATTTAAACCCCTTTAAATTGTAACTGATTTAGCGCTATAAAAGTAAACTTGACTTTATTTGAGTAGTATTATTTGTAGCTGTCGCAGTACCAGTAGTAGTAGTAGTAGTAGTAGTAGTAGTGGCAATAATAGTAGCAGTAGTAGAGTTGTAGTAGTAGTAATAGTGGTCATAGTAGTAGCAATAGTAGTAGCAGTAGTAGTAGTAGTAATAGTGATAGTAGTAGCAGTAATAGTAGTGTAGTAGTAGTAGTAATAGTAGTAGCAGTAGTACTAGTAGTAGTAGTGGCAATAGTAGTAGTAATAGTTGTAGTAGTAGCAGTAGTAGAGTAGTAGTAGTAGTATTAGTGGTCATAGTAGTAGTAGTAGTGGCAATAGTAGTAGTAGTAGTAGTAGAGTAGTAGTAATAGTGATAGCAGTAGTAGTAGTAGTAGTAATAGTAGTAGTAGCAGTAGTAGTAGTAGTAGAGTAGTAGTAGTGGTAATAGTAGTAGTAACAGTGGTAGTGGTAGTAGCAGTAGTACTGGTAGTAGTTGGAGTTTCTTTTGAATGCCACACAGGGAAACTGTTGGAAAAGACTTCAGCACAACGGCCAACTGAATTCACAAGTGCTCAAACCTGTGTTGTGGGTCTGTATGAGGTATCGTAAACTAAAGGTTATTGGCCTGACTGAGCGTTTGACCTTGTATGTGTGAGTGAACATGACAACATGAACACATGGTGGCATTTCTCTGACAGCGAGACATTGTAAACAACAAAAACGGCACTCACAGCTGGGAGTTTTGGATTCACCTGTAAACACACTTTGGACAAGGAAATATGGATGACCACGACCGGGCCATTTTCTTCAGGGGCTGCTTTCTAAACATGCGTTTGGAGAGCGAAACACGATTGCCCCTTGCTGCATATAACCTTTCAGTTAGAGAAGGCAACCGCGTTAACTGCTTTTGTTGATGAGAAATTGATTTTTAAAAACAAAAAGCAAAGTAAGCCTCCTTTATTTGTTTTGTTGAGAAATAATACGGTGAAGTTAGACAGGAAAATGAGCCAAGAAATCCAATAGCACGCCATGAGCTAGATTCAAACTAAAGCAAATGCTTTTGTAGAAAATGTTTAAGTAATCATGGCAATGCCCCAGTCTCCAACTTTATTTTCAATTTATGCATTTATCCTGTTTGGAAGTCCTGCCAGTTGATGTCATAGGAAATCAAAATGATTTAAATTGACGGTTTGCTGAACTTACCTGAGGGCATGTTAAGAGTATTGATATTGTCAAAAAATAATAATTTTTCAATTTGGCCTTTACACAGAAATTGTTAATAGGCACTTCACTATCTAGTTTCTTACCAGTTACTGTATTTTATTTGTGCATGTTGTCTTTATTCTTCAGTCTTACTTTTGCTTTTACTTTTTCATGGTTTTTTTTTCCAGTGTTGCACTGCACTGCATTGATTGATTGATTGATTGATTGATTGATTGATTGATTGATTGATTGATTGATTGATTGATTGATTGACTGGTTGACTGGTTGACTGACTGAATGAGCACAGAAATCAGTGCAAAATGCATTTTCTAGAAAATGCTAGAAAGCGAATAAGTTTCAGCATTTATTTTGCTGTATCAAGAAACCCTGGGGAGATTTTTTTTTAACGACCATTTTAACAAGCTTATCTGATATGAGCACTTGAAATATGCAAACCAGCCCATGGCCCCATCCCCATCAATGGGCAAATGTCAGTTGAGCTTGTGATGTTAGGAGAAAGCTTTGTTGTGTTACACCAACTCATTGACATCACAGCCAATCAGCACTTTCAGTTTTATTGGACTTGAATATTATTTCATCATAATTTCTCTATCCAAGTGGGAAAGATGGAAGTGAAACCAGAGTGACACCTCAATCAAGAACATATTCGGCTGTGTGATGACTTTGAATTATATCCCTATAGTTATGCTGAGCTCCTGTCTGACAACTGCCTTTCGATGTGTGGCACCATTTTAAATCTTCCGAGTCCCAATTTGGAACGAACTGCGAGGGCCCGGAGCAAACCACCAGGTATCTCCAAGTCATCTCAGAGTGCAATTGTTAAGTAAAGTTTAAAATAAGCTAAGGACAATCGGATTCTGGACACACAGCAAATCACATGCAACGCTCTTAGCCCCAAAATGTGCAGGCTAAAATCATATTTATAGCGGCACAAACAGGATGACTAGAAAGCCTCCTCTGGGCACATTTGTTTACTGAGGAGTCTTTAATGGGTATTATAGTATCTGATGCAAAACAATACGGTCGGACCGGCTATATGCAGCAAATAACTGCTGTATGGGTTTGAGACCATGAATGGATTAATGCACGGGCCGACGGGGCCCGAGACCCAGGGCCCTGCCCTTCTGGGGGCCCCCAAGATTAGCAAAATTACGTCCTCTGAAATCCGCCCAATGATTACCCCTTCTATAAATAATCATTACAAGAGGTCATGTCGATTACCAGGGTTTATATAAGACATGATTTCACCAGAATTCTCAATCATGGTGGCAAAATATTTTTTTTCCAATTGTATGCCAAAAATATTCCCGTATTATTTCAAATATGGATTCATTAGCACCAATGTACAATTAAATGTTATAGGCTACACATACAAACTAAAACAAAAATCATTAAAAATTTAAATAAATTGCATCGTGGGCCAATAGATTTGCTCTTGACGATCATGATTCGCGTTCAAGTACGTAGCGACGTCATTGTAGTCTATACAAAAAACAAAAATGGAGAAGAGGCGTTATGCTAGTGGGTTCCTTGAAAGAAAAACACAACAGGACAAAGTTGAAAGACAGACGTCCGAGTTGCAAAAGATCCCAAAATTGGATAGTTTTTTAAAAAAAGAAAGAAACTCAAACTCCGGATAAGGATGAACAAGAAGCGCTACTACCGCCAAGCGTTAGCAACTGTGATGAAGCTAGTGTAAACTACTAATAAGACACGTTAGTCCCTAGCTAACGGGTCTGACCCTTTAGCCGAGCGGTTAGTGATGTCGCCTTGTGGTGCAGTACACCTCGCATCGAATCCCGCACCGGGCAAGAAAATAACCGGTTACACTAGTAACATGTCTGGGCGCTACAATGGTTGTCTGGCCCATTTGAGACAACGCAACCCTCTTATTCACTACATCCCTTGCGCTGCCCACTCCCCGAATTTAGTAGGGGTTAACAGTGTTGAGAACAGCTGCCCAACCGCTAGTAATTTTTCGGGAGTTTTACAGTCACTGTATAATTTCTGTTCCGCGTCTACCTACCGTTGGAACAAAGCTTTTCATGGTGACAGTGACAGCCGCTCCCTCACCCTGAAAACATTATCGGATACTAGGTGGAGCTGTCGAGCCGATTCAACGAAAGCACTTTGCCAGAGTTATGTCCCAATCAGAGAAGCCTTGATAGCGTTATCTGAGGATGCGAATCAATCAGCCGATACTCGAAGGGAGGCTGCTTCATTGCACGGTAAACTGGGCGAACTTGAGACTGTTTTTACGGCTAAATTTTGGAGCACTGTTTTGCAACGATTTGAAATGACAAGTGTTCAACTGCAAAAGAATGACATTGACTTAAAGACAGCAGTCGGATTACTGGACTCTTTGAGAAATGTTGTAGCTTCGCTGCGAGTTTGAAGACTTTGAAAGATCTGCCACAAGCGTCAACGGTGTTTCTAAACAGTACCAGCATGAAGTGCATCGCAAAAGGAAGCTGAGGGTGTTTTCTGATGACTCGAGTGAACCTGCAGCATCACTAGAAGGAAGCCAGAAGTTCAGAGTGGAAACTTTTAATGTTGTCACTGATCGATTACTGACTTGTCTGGATCACCGACTGCAGGCCTATATGCAGGTGAACAATCTTTTTGGGGTGTTGTTCGAAAAGAACCCTGCTGATTTGAGTGACGCTCGCAAGCGAGCCATGGGATTGGCTGCTGCTTATCCAAATGACTTGGAAAAAGATTTGGCCGACGAACTTTAACAGTTCGTTTTTTTGTGTGAAAGATGAGCCTTGGTCAACAATCCCCCACACAACTGCTGCAGATGTTGATCAAACATGGGCTCAACTCGACCTTCCCAAACGTTTTTATCGCACTGAAACTGTTCCTGACTTTACCCGTCACGGATTGTGAAGGTGAACCTTCCTTTTCGCGATTAGCACGTATAAAAAAACAACTAAGATCAAAAGCGGGCCAAAAGAGGCTGAAAGCATTGTCAGTTATGGCTATCGAATCAGACCTATTGAGATCCATGGATTTTAACGATATCGTCGAGGACTTTTCCAGGAGAAAGTCAAGGAGGAAGACTGCAGGCTGAGACGAGGAGATAATGCTTAAAGCCTGGTAAGACCACGGGGGTTTCTTACTTAATGCTGTGTCTGCTGGTTTGGCGTTTGGAGATATAACTTAGGGCCCTTTCACACTTATGTTGTTTAGTCCGGACTTTCAGACTTTCCAGAAAAATCACTGTCACATCAAGATTGGCTTGCTGATAACTTTTTTATTCACGCGTTTTCCAATATTGATACCAACGCGTGTATTCCGATTCTTTTCGGTGCTTGTATAAATTGTTGGCACATGTGAGGTGTGTAAAATGCTTTTTATAATCTTGTAACCTTACTGGTTATGCTAAGCTAATTAATTCCTGCTCAATATGGGCGCAGCCATATTTAATGTTTATGCCAGTAGCCTATACTGTAGTTTGTTACACGGCTTTGTTGAATACTCGATTCTGATTGGTCAATTACGACATTCAGCGGTGTGTTATTTCTCGATAGACACCGTTGCTAGGTATAACAGACCGATGCAATGCGTAGAACGTAGAAATCTAACGTCATCTGGATGAATGGAAGCAATAGCCTACAATAATTTTTAAATCAATAAAAACATTTTTTCTTGTAGTTTGTGGCAAATTATTGATTTATTTAGTAAGTAGCCGTGTAACAAGCGGGATAATGTACAGTGAGCCGGTTATTATTACGAAATAAACCCCGACAGGGTGATGCAGGACCCCTCCGCGAAGGCTTGCTGTACATTATCCCTCCCATAGTCAATGCATTCTGGGAGGTAACGTTAACGTGACGTTTGCGCGCCTTAGCAGTTAGTGCTGGTGACGGGTGAAATAATAATAACAACAACAACAATAATAATAATAATAATAATAATGTAACGTTTTGTAGGTCCTTTAATAATATCACATGCGTTGCGTTGTTTCCGGTGATTACTGTAAGTCACATGACTAATCAAAACTGCTTGGTGAAATTGCATTCAGACCCTCTGGTGTTGTTATAGGGGGGCCTCGTGAATTATTGTGCCCCGGGCCCCAGATTGGTTTAATCCGTCCCTGTTTGAGACACAGGGAAGGATGGTTTGAACAGTCACATGCTTGTTTACAGACTCATCACTGGTCCTCTGTGTCTCTCTCACGGAGTAATATGATAGTGCATCATTTGCATATCTGACGCTAATTTTGGCACTTTACTGTGATGAGATCATGCAATCAAGATTTGATTTATCATACAATGAAAGGGGCTGTTGATAGACGAGATATCCGACGTGTTTGTCAGTGGAAACACGTCATTTAAGTTTTTGACGTTTTAAATCTTAATCTCAACATATCTTTATCGGCAGGTTTCTCTGGGTTTCTAACAAGGTCTCCCATCAACAAAATTTCAGCACAATTACAATGCCTCTTCCACAAGCTGTTCAGGGTTATCTGGCTCATTTCAATCAATTCAAATTGTCAAGCTGTAGATTTAAACATTTCCCACTTTTTGGTAACCTTGAGTTGATGATTTGTACAATGAATCCTCCTGGCTCATTCAATCGGTGTTGCCAAATGGCTTCCAATCGCTGTTAGATGAATATCTCTCTTCCGTCTTCTCTCCACCACTGGAGAATTTCAACAACATACCACACTGGAGTACAAGCAGTCCCATAAAAAGGGCCGTATTGTGTCTTCTAAATGAAAGCATTGTGTAAATGCTCTGCTTTTCTCCAAGAGATGCTCACGGAGACAATTAAGAAATTTACTGATGCAATGGTCAAAATCACATCATATCATTTTCCACTTCTGGTGTGGGAAGGTGGCGGCGTGAATCATTTGCAGCAGCCTCACCCAGTTACTGGTGTGGGAAGATGGCAGTGTGAACTTACGTTTGCGGCGGCCTCACTCAGTATTGTCCATGCAATTTCTTTGTCCACGTCTAAGTTTGTTTTGTCTTCATTTGATGGCTGAGAGAGCTGGTGCTGGATCGGCTGGCTGGGAGAGCTGGTGCTGGATCGGCTGGCTGGGAGAGCTTGGTCTGCTGCATGCTGTGGGCCCAGGGACCATGGCCCCACCCGGAGCTGCACCCGAAGAGGAAACATCGAGGGCAGTATGACAGGACACGGAAGCAGGGCAGGCTAAGCTAACTGCTAGCCCATGCAGATCAGCAGTTCCAATAACACCGAGGGCAGTCTGGTGGCGGCCTCGCCTAGGCTTGACTGTGTTTTAGCGTTGACGTGTGGAGTGCAGGGAGGTGTGTCGAAGGTGTCTGGCTGGGAGAGCTGGTGTTGGATAGGGCTGGGGGGGCACCTGAAGAGGAAACACCGAGGGTGGTCTGACAGGATGTGGAAGCGGGGCAGGCTAAGCTAACTGTTAGCCTATGCAGACCAGCAGTTCCGACAGTCATCCTGTGTTTGTTCTCTTAGACAGTGACTTTTTTGTAGTTGGATATATGTGTTCTTGTAATTTTTGGATATGTTTTTGTCTTTGTGTTGCACTGCTGTGGGAAACAATATTTCATTTCATGTACACAAGTACATGAAATGAAACAACAAATAAAGTATTCCTGATTCCTGAAAACTGGCCAACTATCTACATCTGAGAGAACATCCCAAAGAAGGTCGGTGTCCAGGAGAATGCAGAAACAAAGCTCACCAAACTGATCATGATGAAACCACAATGCCTTGGTGTTCCATGGTTCACAATGTTTGCTGTGCTATTTCATTTTATTTTTTTCATTGACACTCTGATTTTAATCCTTCCTTTTTGCATCATATGCCTCAGTTTGGAAATTCTCTTTTTTCCTCCGACTGCGATGGGAGAATTCTTCTTGATCTCCACTCGTTTGAAGGGAAACACTACACATAATAGAGTTTTACATTATTAGCTGATGCTGTTTACACAGGCTTCTGTTATTCATAATGTCTTCTCCGTTCTTTGTGAAATACCTTAGCCTCAGGCATTTCGCCTTGTCTGCTAACATGATCAGAACTGTTATTTTGCTTTTCATGGGACTCCATAGCTTTACAACACTGGTCACCCCCCCCCCCCCCATTGCATTCCCCGGGCGCTGCACGGCGGCTGCCCACTGCTCGATGGGATAAACGCAGAGAGTGAATTTCATTGTATGTATGTACAAATGACAAATAAAGTGTATTCTATTCTACAACTGTACACATGCCATTTCCGCCTGAATACATATAGCGATTAAATGTACATATTGATTGATGATCAGTGTAGTGTTTACTAAATGTATATGTGTATACAGTTTGCTATGTCACATGGTAGATTGACGTTACTTATCGGTACAACTTCATAAACCACACTTTCATTTTCTCCACAGGAAATAGCATATTTCAAAGCTAAAAATTCAGTGACACACACCTCAAAACCGTGGTCTCCACATTAAAACTTTCATAGTTTGTATGACATCTCCTGTGACCTTAAACACAAAAAAAACAGGCCATCCTTTAACCCCCCCCCCCCCCCCACACACACACACACACACACTTTCCGAAGATCAGAATGATCCTCTCGACCAGTTAGTGGAGGCTAAGAGTGCAATATCAAACCAGCGGCTCATACTCCAAGCTCATGTTGCCATGGTGATAATGATAGAATCCATAGTCTCCTCATCCCCGTGTCAGTAATTCGGTTATTTTTGTGCAGGAGATAGTCCTCGTCGGTGGTAGAGCCCGGCTGCCGAGGCCACAATGAAACTGGGAATTAGATTCTAATGAAAAATGTGTTCTCTCACTATATTCAACATGATTGGACGATAAAGCACGTGTGAAGAAGAGTAAATGGAGAGGCTTGTATGGAATGGATTCCCCGTTCCATAAATCAGATTGAAATCTCCTCACTTTCTATGCCAACACCACATTCATTGCAAGCATAACTTTGTACCTTGTTCCAGTACACTTCAAACGCTTAGTTTTGGCTTGGAATCCACTGGCAAAACAAAAAAATAAATTACATGCTGCATGTTGAAAGAAAAAACCTGTTATGTGTACATGCTATGATGGAAGTGTTTTATAACATCTATTTTATTTGATCACAAAACCATAAATGGGAAACAATGGGAAATGATGAACCTAACTGGGAATGAGGTTTTGCGTTGTGTATCGAGTGTGTATTGTGCAGTGGGTTTTTTTTTTTTTGACAAGATCAGGATCTAGTGTTCAAGACCTCTGAACCCTTTTTCATCCAACAAATCAAGGAGAAAATAAACTTGAAATGTAGGAAAGAGATGTGCGGGATTCGAGCTCTGAAGGCACGAACTAGCTGTGATGTTGACTTTCACCTGAGGTGAATTCTTTTTCGTCTGTCTGAGAGCGAAACTTCAATCAAATCTCTGCAGCGTGGAGTCAATGTAACCAACACCAAAAGCAGCATTGGTTTTGATCAGTACGCCCTTACTGATGCAATACACACTACAAAACAATCCATACCTCTGTTGATGAGCGGCCATTTTTGCAATTCACCTATGTGTTTGCAACTAACATTAAAAACAAAATGCTTCATCTTCTCCAAAAGCACAGCAGTGTCAGGCCCTTAAACTGCGTGTTCCCCTGGGCACTACGGCATATGGGACAAACCGCCCCACTGGAGCGCCATATGTTTGGAAAATAAAAAAAGACTACTCATAAATGCTGGATATACAGGGGCATCCGGGTAGCGTGGCGGTCTATTCCATTGCCTACCAACATGGGGATCGCTGGTTCGAATCCCTGTGTTACCTCCGGCTTGGGCAGGCATCCCTACAGACCAACTGGCCGCGTCTGCGGGTATGTGTCCTGGTCACTGCACTAGCGCCTCCTCTGGTCGATCGGGGCGCCTGTTCCGGGGGGAGGGGGACCTGGGAGGAATAGCGTGATCCTCCCACGCGCTACGTCCCCCAGGCGAAACTCCTCACTGTCAGGTGAAAAGAAGCGCCCGGTGATTCCACATGTATCGGAGGAGGCATGTGGTAGTCTGCAGCCCTCCCCGGATCGGCAGAGGGGTTGGAGCAGAGATTGGGACGGCTCGGAAGAGTAGGGTAATTGGCCGGATACAATTGGGGAGGAAAAGGGGAGATCCAAAAATAAATAATTAATGCTGGATATAAGAGTGTGACTGTTCAAACCAAGTATTTATTATTAAAGTGCCACAAAAAAAACGGACCAAACCTTTAAATTTGTGGCTTTCACATCGTTTCTGGATGTGCCTGTGTCCTCTGAGTGAAGTGGAATTTGGAAAGGTTAAAAACTTTAATAAAACGACATAGCTCAAGGTGATCTGCTGAGGGCTTTCTGAACAGAGATGTGCTAAATGACCCCACTGTTCTTTTCTGGTGCACATCTTGATGGTGTTCATTCTCTTAGCGCCATATAAATGACCTGTTATGCCATGTTTGTGTTTGTATTTGTGAACGGGGCTTTCAACATTGCTTGTCCTTGAGTAGCAAGGTTGAGCTTCTTATTTATATTACATTTACTCGTATAGCAGAGAAACAGAGCCAGCCATTAACAGATTAATTCTAACGTTCCCACCTGGCATCATAGAGCAGTATACGGTAATCATATTACAGCCAAAAGCGCATGTCATGTCAAGTCAAGTGCGTTTGCTATAGGTGCGCCTCAGAGCATGAAGACGTGTAGCGTAGGTGAATCAGAATACAAAGTAGATTTACACTGCCACCAGTCAGGAAACAAGCAAACCGAGCTATCAAGTGCAAGTAGAAAATGGGGTCAATGGTTATGATATTTAAGTACAAGCACGATAATAACAACAACAGCTGGTGGCATTTCAAATTCATAGCAAAGTTTCAACCGAGACCACATCCCCCCAAACTTATCATTTTAGCATCAAGGTCTCATCCCCTGTAGGCTGGCGAAATGGATGCTTAAAATGCACCCATTTACAGAGAACAGGACCCTCTGGTCAACTGCTTGAACCCATGCTAGAACAGAGTTAAATGGCAACAGTTTTTTGGGGGGGGGGGGGGGGGAGTCACAACATCCATAAAAACTTCTCAAACTACTCCTGCAGTTTAATCCAACTCTCCAGAGTATATTTGTGTACTCAGTATGTTCCAAACACATTTCATATTGCCAAAATATCACTTAATAAATCACTTCCGGTTGAACCCACATGCACAACTGTGTCGTGCACCTTATGCCAGGATCAGACTAAACGATGTTTTTGTCTTTCATGATGGTCACAATATCCGATTAGGCAAGCACTCACGGTGCCATAAATTCTTGCCGTGTCTTGGCCGAGAGACGGGCAACACCACAAGTATGACCCCGACCAACCGTCGTAAGCTGCCTTTCATGATCTTGCACGAGCTGATGGGTCGTCGGGGAGGAGGGTCAAGAAATTGTCGAGCATGGCTACAGAAACGCTACGTGTGATGGCGGTGGTCTTGCGTTCCGAAACAAAAAAGAAAGAAACAAAAAAAACGATGTGGACGCTGTTGCGGCTGGTGACACTAGGGAATGAATGGGGGTCAGCCCTACAGGTTAGCTATCGGTTACGGTTAGGTTAAGGTAAGCGTTGGGTTAAGTTTAGGTGAATTCAATGAAATAGGGTTGAGGGAACATGGACACGCTCCCGGGCAATGATAACCTAGCATAGCTTAACCCGCTACTCACTGGGTTGCTAAAATGCAGTTTTTTGACTCTGTCATGGTACTTCGAGGAAACGTCAAAAAGGCCTGCAGGGGTATTGTTGCCACTGCTCAATGAACCATTCCTCGGTTTCATCGTTCCCCCCAGCAGCAGCATCCCTATTTATCTTTGCCATGCCTGTGTGATGGCCTGGCGACCTGTCCAGGGTGTCTCCCCGCCTGCCACCCAGTGACTGCAGGGCTAGGCTCCAGCATCCCGCGACCCTGAGAGCAGGATAAGCAGTTCAGATAATGGATGGATGGATGGATGTTTATATATGTGCACCAGAGAGCACTCTGTCATCCTATTGGTCAACGTCAAGGAGCACATTGTAGGACATGTCAGACGGCAGGAAAATATAAAAAAAATCTGACACGCTAGACCTTTCGTCGGGGTAACGCCATATCGCTGTTCTTCGACCATGTCACATTACACGGAGTGAAGACACCCGCTCGTCATTCCTGATGTTCATAATCGCGCCCGACACTGGAAATCTGTTGGCGACAACAAAATCGGGCTGGATTTGTGTAGTCTGATGAGTGCCCGCCTCCTGTTTTTCCAATGGTCACAAGACCTGCCCAGTCCTAGTTCACTCATTGGCTAGTCTGAAGCTGCACTTCCCTTTAACAAAACAGAGCATGGCTGAGTGGAAGTTTGATACCGTCAAACTATAAAAGATGAAGATTAAGAGAACTGAATGAAAACTATCGGGTGGCACGTATGCCTCATATTTGTACATATCCATCAGGCTTCATCCAACAGAAGACAAATTAACCTTTTTCTGCTTCACTTCTGTTTCAACAGGTAAAAACTACATAGAAATTTGTAATAAACAAGTACAATCGGTTTAAATATGATTAAATTAAATACCACATTGTGCCAGAGGCGATGCAAACAGCAATGCAACTATGTGTGTGTGTGTGTGTGGGGGGGGGGTTCATTGCACATTAAAATAAATCAATCAAGTCAATGTGCATCCCTTATCCTGGAGGTAAAACAATCTAGTTAATTAATTCAGTACCAGCTGATATAGCGTATTCTCCCAAACCTTGCAAAACCAACTGCATTATCACTTGGCAAAACTCAATATGCACGCAGCGAAGCAGAAAACACGGCCTGCACACAACATGTGTAGTTGGTGTGTAGCAGGTAAAAAAAAAAAATCCTGCCCCCCCCCCCCCCCCCAACACACTGTGTCTGTGCCTGGTGTATTCCAAGGGTTAGTCCTCACAGATGGCACTAACGTATGATAACACATCATTTCAGTTATTCTGCTACAGTCGTATGTTGAAATGTGCGGCAGTGCCATGTTTGTTCAGGAAAACACAAAGTTGAACGTTAAAATGTCAGCAACAGCATCATGTTGCATATCTAATGTGTTCCGGTCAGAAAGTGAGCGACATCTGATGAAAATAAAACATGTTTCAAAGTCAGTTAGAACCGTAATGGTGTTATTAAATATTCAAATGAATAGAATAGAATACTCTTTATTAGTCCTTTTGTACATGCATACAAATGAAATTTACTCTGCATTTAAGCCATCCTAGCTGTGTAGCTAGGAGCAGTGGGCAGCTGCCGTGCAGCACCTGGGGACCAACTCCAGTGCTTCTTTCCATTGCCTTGCTCAGGGGCACAGACAGGCGTATTAACGCTAACATGCATGTCTACTTGATGGTGGGAGGAAACCAGGGCGCGCGGAGGAAACCCACGCAGACATGGGGAGAACATGTAAACTCCACACAGACAGGACCTGGGACGGCCTGGGGTTCGAACCCAGGACCTTCTTGCTGTGAGGCAACAGTGCTAACCACTGGGCCCCCGTGCTGCCCAAATCAGTCCTTGTATCGGCAAGCACCCAAATTTAAGTACTTGTACATGTACTTGTTCGGAAATGAAGCGATATCGGGGCATCCCTAATCAAAAATGTGACAAACGAACCCATTGTGGTGAAGCGCTCCTTTCTAAAACATTTCAGCGATTCTGTGTCCGTGAAGCTATACTCCATCCAAATCCCAGAGGTTCAAAGTTATAACGGGTCACCGCTTCTGTTTTGTTAACATCCTCCCCCACTTTCCCCAAACAGCAAACTCAAGTTTTAGTGAGTGATGTGTTAGCAAAGGTTCTATAAACTTGTCCTGACATATCTGCTTGTTAGCCACAACAGCATGGCTTCTTCTTCAAAGTCGCCACTGTGTGCCTTATTCTCTGGCTACATGGTGGAAACATACAACGCTATGTGCTGTATCATTTCCCCTGGTAAAGTGCCTACAACAGTAGCTGTTAAACTGAACAGCTACAAAAAAGCTTTCATGATGTTGGTTTTTGTGGGTTAACTCTTGTGCCAGAGATAAATAGTACCCAAAAGGACATCTGTTTGCATGTAGATCTTCAGGATTGTAGCTTCAACTGATGAAAGGGCCATTTTGGAGCCAGCGACTATTACTACACAGCTCATGTTGATGATAAAATCCAATACCCAAATCTGCTCTGACAATTTCCAAAGACAACGTTAACATTCTGAGTTTCATTGCGTTTGCGTATAGCCGGCAGCCTGATGAACGCTGCATATCGCCACGTCAAATTCTGTCAAACCAAAGAATAGAAAATAGAAGAGGAAACGTCTTTATTAAGAAAAGCTATGGAGAGTACAGGCACTGAGCGAGTGTCTGTGAATAAAGGCTGTCACAACTATAGAGAATTTTCTACCCCGTGCAAACTGGAAAATGAATTATGGATCTAGAATTACGAATGGATACTTCCATCACGACCTTGGTCTTAGGAGATGTGCATTTTTACAAAGGCCGCTTGAAGAAGCTTGAAGATCAAGTAGAATTACTGGTGATACCGGCCCCCCCTCTGCATACAGGCTCACTAAGGGATGTTGAGATGGCTGTCTCCAGGTCCCAGGGTGCACTTAAATCAGCCAGCCTGATAAAGAGTGCCCTTAATGGAGCCTCATTGGAATTTGAAAACACCAAGCTATAAGGCCATAAACAAGCGGGATACTTCTTTCAGAGATAGAAGTGGAGGCATAGTATGAGATATTACTCCAGGGTCCAACGCTGACAGGCCAGAAATCCTATTTTTTGCCTCAGAGACGGTCAACTTTGTGAGCTGCTGCTCCCGGCTCGGTCCCGAGGAGGGAGTTTGTCACTCAGTCTGGTTATGCTTTACAAAACTTGCATAAGCGTTCGTTGCACCAGCATTCACACTCGGAAAATCAAGTGACCGAATGGGAATGCAAATTCGTTGCACTAACTGCCACACTTTTGATGCAGGGTGTAACACTGTGCTAGCCAAAGGAAGGGAGCGAAGATACAGCAAACGTGACAATCTCCGTACACAGCTGTGACCTTGACTGTGCAGGATTAATGAGAAATAAATAAATAAATAAATAAAGATGGCGCTTTGCTTCCAACCTCACGTCTGGGGCGTTATCAGAGTGAGAGTGACAAGCCTGGCTTACTGCTGTTGTAGCTCTCAAATGTCAGACACACTTATGGGTAGCCGTGTACACACACACACACACACACACACACACACACACACACGTGTTGTTATCTATTCTTAATGATGCACAAAACCAATCAGGCCTCCTCTTTACCTGCCATCGTCAATTTTTTCCTCAGGCACTGGTTGTAGGATGAACTGTTGGGGTCAGAGGTATAAAAAAAAGGGGGGGGGTCTGTTTTCAGTGCTGAAAATTTAATATCGAGCAACTCGTTGCCATTTTAGATATATTTGCAGTGTAGGTGGGTGCACCACCGACGAGGCTGCTTTTAAAGAGTGTTAACGGAACAAGTTGGTTGAAATGCTACACCTCTACTCTCTGGCCACTGCAGGCTGACTGCAGAGACAGCGTGATGCAGGCCTGCTAATTTGCGCGCAAGTTGTGTGACATATCTGGGACCAAGCACCCGTCCGCTTGTCATCGATAGACTGCATCAAGGGGATGGAAATATGGCCTTCCAAGTGTTGAAACCATTACAGTTTATCATGATTGAAAAGCATCCTCCCTCCTTCTCTCTCTCTCGCTCTCTCCTGCTGGCTCCATACCATTCTCTAATTCAGGCTGATTGGGGCAGAATCCATTGGCCCCCATTTCCATCACACAAAGACACTTGGGGCAGACGGGGCCGATGGCGAGCCTCCCCGACTGAAAAACAGCTGGATGAAATTATGTCAGCGTGTCATCAAAAAAGCAGTAATTACAAAATTAGAGCCTTCTTTAAATATGTAAATGCTCTGGCAGGATGTTCCTCACTCCCCCACCCGCACAATAATGTACAGCCCCCCACCCCCCACCCCCCGGCGGGTCAGAGCAGTGATGAGGGGGTAGAAAAGGGGAAGGGTTGGGTAAGTAAACGGACCCGTATTCCCGTTTCCTGAGTCAGAGCTGGGTTGGCCCGGTGGCTAGACAGACCGTCCGTCCGTCAGCCGGAGAAGCCGGGTTCAATCCCGGCGTCGGAAGGAATCCACCTTCCTGAAACACCCTGGAGCGAGACGCCGGGTCTCAAACAGGGCGTGAGTTAATGCTTCTTTTTTTCCTTCTTCTTTCCACAAACCTTGCACCCTGACCTCCCTGGAGGGCTGGCAAGCAAAAGAAGTTTCCACCTTCGGGCGTCGGTTGAGTGTAACGCTGTTATTTCTGTGTAGCGTAGATGGGGAAAAAAGAGCTTAAACGCTGCATTTAGCGAGCGACCGCCGACTGGTGTGTCTGCTGCAGGTAACCTCAGAGCGACCCGCCGCGGCCCGCATCCGCACGTCACCCTGACACGGCTTGTGTAAAAGGCCCCTTTAATAGTCGTGTTTTCTCGCGGTACGCCGTTAATATTCAAGTCAGTGTCGCGTCTGGTTTTAATCAGCCCACACACAAGGCAAACACGTATTTAAATGAAGAGAATGGTATCAAAAGCTTTGCACATATAAATAAACATCCTATTTTCAGAGACCCCCTCCCCTCGCATCATCATCATCATCACGTCAGATATCCCCCGAAGAAGAAGTACTTTTTAATGTCAAAGGTAGGAGCTGACAGAGATACGAGGTGCAGTGTTCAGTGTGTGTGTGTGTGTGTGTGTGTGTGTGACTCTCTGTGGGGTTTTTGTTTTGTTTTGGCTGGGAAAAAACCCATCAGTACTCTCTTTCAGTTCTTTCATCGCCATGTTTTTGGGTTAGTGCTCAGGGAAAACCATTGTACTGTTTTTTGGGATCAAATAAAGCTCTTTTTAACACAGGCCCAACGGAGGGCATAGCGCTGACATTTTGTGACCTCTCTCTCTCTCACACACACACACACACACACACACACACACACACACACACACACACACACACACACACACACACACACACACACAAGTGCAGATATTTTGTGATCTCACACACACACACACACACACACACACACACACACGTGCTGACATTTTGTGACCTCTCTCACACACACACACACACAAGTGCAGATATTTTGTGATTTCACACACACACACACACACACACACACACACACACACACGAGATGCGAGAGATATTCTCTCGCAGAGGTGAGGGAGCTTATCAACTACAGACTCCTGCAGACTCAAGCGTATTTTCAACTTGAGGAATCATTCCAGCTGTTTATCAAATGACATTTTCAACCGTCTCTGCGACTTTTCTTTTTTCGGTGTCGGTAACCTTCGACAAGGCGGGCAACAAAAAAAGGCGGAATATCCTTGAGCGAGGAGCGGCTTTCTTCGGTTCGCTCAGATCCTTTAATTACGGACGAGCTGTATAGCAACAAGAATCCCGGCGGTAAATACACTTAAAAGTCACCGCCGGGGACCGGGTTTGGAGAGCGCCCTGCAATAACAGAAGCCGTATACCTTCAAGCCTTCTTTATGCTTCACTAGCAAATGGGGGGGGGGTAAATGAGAATGCATCTCTGCACTTCCTTCTAAGTGATTACTGATCATGTGAGATCAAAAAGACAAGACAGACACTAGTTCAAATTACCGCCGAAGCCCCTGCACGTGGGCGTGTTCAGAGGCGCGAAGCCCTCCATCAAATGTAAAGCGCCACGCGCTTGGCACGCTGTCAATTGCGTTTGACGCAGATAACATTTACCTTCTGGAGAATATGCAAATGTGAACGTTTATACAGAAGCCAGAGCCGCGGATCGTATAGTTCATCTCTTCCCGGGGTATGCGCTATCAAACCCTCGGCAACACGTGAGGGAAGGGAGTCGGAAGCAGAAAACGGCCGCGGTGTCCCGAGCGCTGTTGGGGCGTGGTGAGCGTGACACGTTGTCGATACACACCATCCGTATGCAGAGAGGAATCGCTATAAAAAGCTACACGTGCGCCTCCTTTCCCACCCCGCTTTCCGCTCTAAGGTGCTCGGCCTCCGTCTCCATTACTGCCACGCATTCTGTCTGCCGTCGCTTTGTTTCCTTAGGCACACATTCTGCATTTCACACACACACACACACACACACACACACACACACACACACACACACACACACACACACACACACACACACCAATTGACCACCTGGCCTCTAACTTGTTGAACTCACTTCCCTGGCCAAACAAAACTGCTGCTTTCTAATCCACCCGCCCCTTGGATGCATTCCACAGCCTGAAACCTTGGGTTTGCTGTGATTTCCTCCCGGACCCCTGACTAGCTCTGCGGCGCCCTATCGGAGGAGTATCTCTCGTGCCCTATACTGCTCCAGGTAACACTACTAATGAGTGAGGAGAGACCATGAAGCAGGGGTCAATGTTCTCAGCCCTGTACAGGAGAACCAGCTGCCCTCGTCTGGCCAGACGCCGCCGTAAGCCAACATGCATCAGCTATCTGCCGGGGCCTCCCGCCGTGCCTATAGGTGTGGATATCTCTATAATCACCAATTATCACTCTCGAACCTGCACCTGAGCCACCGACACAGGCCTAAAGGTAGTGTCTGATGAAGTGCATTTCACACATCCTTTCCATGTGGGTAAATGAATAGAGCGTTCATCCTTGTTATGTATCACCGCTACAATCACCATTGTTTTACCTGTGTATGCATCCTGGGACGTTCGGCTGAGCATGCGTGCTGCTTTCCCACAATGCTCTGCCTCTATTTATGGACTTAAACACTCGGATATTCACACTTGAAAGCTAGCCAGTGTAGCCACAGTCCTCTATTGTGAGGACTGAAGAAGACTTGTCTATCCTCTTCAGCACCCCTGAGTCTTCAGCACCGCTGCTATTCAGCAGTACCACCGGGGCTGATGGATGTTATTGTATAACCCAAGAATGAATAGAATATGAATGTGCATAGTCGCACATTATTCGCCGTCTTTGGTATTTGCACAAAATAAATACTGTTTTTTGGAGGGGTTTTCCAACAGTATGTGGACAAAAGCTCTTCCCCTGTTACACCACACATTAAAATAGTTCCTTGTATCCAGGCTGCTTTCGATGTGGATTTTTCAAGGATCAGTAAGTACCTCTCAAAAAGGATTGTGATTTCCCCGTATAATGCTGATGAGTCACTAAGCAGTCCATGCTACTTATTTGAGTGGGTGGGAGGATGTGAGTGGACTCTCAGATGGAAATGAGAAATCAAAGTGAGGCTCGAAAGAGCATGGAGTGATGTTTGAGCTGTTAGGGCGCTTTTGATTTAAAAAACAAAAAGTGGATTAGCATACATTGAAGGGCTTTGTTTTTTGCCGTTGAACAATGTGAATAAAAACGGCAAATCGTAGTAGAGAGGACGAGCAAGAAGGTAATGTTGCAGATCTACGTATGTCTTTTTTTTTAAACACTTCAGGAATCAGGAGCACTTTATCGTTTCATAAATCGTTCCCCGAGCCCACAGCAGTGCAACACAAAGAAAAAAAACACATATCTAAAAACTGCAAGGTATATCAAACTCCAAAAAATATATTTATATTTAAATCGCTGTCCGAGAGAACCAACGCCAGGATGACTTTCAGAACTGCCGGTCTGCATGGGCTAGCAGTTAGCGTAGCCTGCCCCGCTTCTGCGTCCTGTCAGACCGCCCGCGGTGTTTTCTCCTCGAGCACATAACAGCTCCAGGCAGGGCCGTGGTCCCTGGGCCCACCGGGCTCAGCAGACCAGGCTCCCCCAGCCGATCCAACGCCAGCTCTCTCGACACACCTCCCCGCACTCCACACGACGACGCCATAAACACAGTCGACGCCAGGCGAGGCCGCCACCAGCCCGCCCTCGGCGTTATCAGAACTGCCGGTCTGCATGGGCTAGCTTTCAGATGACACCAGGACTGGGTGTGCAAGCTTTTCCGGGACATCATCCTTTTCAATGCAGAAATCCAGAGAGTGGTGGGACCATGAGTCATTTGAATTCGTTTCAGTCCATATCATGCAGAACCTCTGTTAAAGCTGAAATATTACACACAACGAATGAAGTCTCCCCGTTAAAGCTGAGAAATGGGAAACGCCAAAATAATCACTTTCATATCACTGTTTAAGCCTGCACACCTGCAGAACCGCCGCAGCATGGAGCACCTAAATGGTCATGAGGAGGAAAAAAAATAATGGACTTCTAAACGTCGACCTCCTTCTCCATCGTCTCCTTTTTCTTCTTCATTTTGTTTTGGTTGATTTCACAAATTTGAATCTTCTGTCCATTGTGAAGGTCCCCTTAATTTTAATAGGCATTTGAGCTGTGTTAAAGCCATTCGCACTTGGCAGTGACTGTCATTTTTGCATTTGAGACCAATTTCAAAGTGCACACTTGTCATGACATGCACTCTTGTCTGTGCTACGTCTGCGATACCAATTCGTGACATTGTGCAGCTAATTGTAATTTAACCTCCTTTCACTCACTTTTGGTGATCTGCCATTGCACATTTAGACTAATTGCCATCGACATGACATGCACCCTTGTCTATGGTATGATTATGCTCAAAGATGCCTGTAGGTTGAGAAATAAACGTGTCTGCTCATTGCCGACTCCCTTTGCAAGCTGCTTTAGATAAAAGCATCTGCCAAACATCAAGTAACATTCAGTGACGTGCTGCATTGGTTCAGGAGGACTGGCTGCATCCCACGCAATACAATGTTGTTCATGGAAGGGGTTTGTATGTCGGAGAAAATGAAAGACAACTGCGATCAAACGCAAAACCTTTTGAGGATCCCCAAAACTTCAGTGTGGGCATCCAAAACTATGACCGCCATGATGTTTCTCAGCCGTATGCTCCTGCTTTACTCTCCATCCATCCATGATCCAAACCGCTTACCCAACTCAGGGACACGGGATGCTGGAGCCTATCCCAGCAGTCATTGGGCGGCAGGCAGGGAGACACCCTGGACAGGCCGCCAGTCCATCACAGGGCCCACACACACACACACACACACACACACACACACACACACACACATTCACACCTAGGGACAATTTAGCATGGTCGATTCACCTGACCTACATGTCTTTGGACTGTGGGATGAAACCTGAGCAACCGGAGGAAACCCACGCAGACACGGGGAGAACATGCAGACTCCACACAGAGGACGACCTGGGACGACCCCCAAGGTTGGACTACCCAGAACCTTCTTGCTGTGAGGCGACCGCGCTAACCACTGCGCTACCATGCCGCCCCCCTGCTTTACTGTGAACTCTCAAAATAATCAGTGTTGTTGAGAAGCAAGTCAGGTTGGAAGTGAATGTGAGAGATAAGATGCACTATGGATCTAATATTGCACCAGGAAAGCAAGCAGCTGACATCAGCGCAGATCGATATGGGGAAAACAAAAGGTGATTATACTTAAGTGTTTGGGACCGTTGCAAATGGCACACATATCAGCCTGTCGAAGCCATTTGCCTCCGACTGCTGTGCTGTGCTGTGCTATCATTGTGTTACGTGTTCAGGAGAGAGCCTCCTTGCCTTTTTGACACATTTGTATAGCGGGAGGTTACAAAAGATCAGAATCATAAATGGGGTTGAGACATCAATTCACATGAAACAATAAGGCACCGGTAAGTGTCCTCCAGTCTGTTGCGTGGTAAACTACCACGTTACTTGACATTTCCCACCCATGGATTTCCATCATTGGTACAACCTTTTGCCGTCCCGCGGTCTGACCTACACGGGCTCCATGAGGGAGCACAATGCCACTGAGACACACAGTGGAGGCCTCCTATCGATCAGCCCGCGCCTAAAAATAAAAGCAGGGACCTGGCGGTGACAGGGAGGCAAAAAGGCTCCGTCTGCTAATCAATGATGACCTAGAATTTTCTGTCCTGAATCGATAGGCCACGTTTCTCTCTCATGATCTAATGATCTCCGGGATGTGTCTGCCTCCGTCCCTCTCGAGAAGCAGAGGGAGAAAATGCCAGGTCAAAGATGAGTGCTCTCTCTCCCTGGGGCTTCATTCTCCGTGAGAAATATTGGCTCTGCTCTAGTGGTAGTAGTATATGGTGGTATTGTGCCAGAGTATGTGGACAAGTGAAGGATAATGTCCCGGCAGAGAGAGAGAGAGAGAGAGAGAGAGAGAGAGAGAGATACACGGGAACGCTGTCACGGGGTCATGTGTTGAACACGTCCAAGAAAATGGCGGCTTACACTTTCATCCACGCAGTTAATCGCCAAATAAACGTGACTTTTGCAAGCATACTATAATATGCATTGATGCAGGGGCATCCGGGTGGCGTGGCAGTCTCTTCCGTTGCCTACTAACAAGGGGATCGCCGGTTCGAATCCCCGTGTTACCTCCGGCTTGGTCGGGCGCCCCTACAGACACAATTGGCCATGTCTGTAGGGGGGAAGCTGGATGTGGCTATGTGTCCTGGTCGCTGCACTAGCGCCTCCTCTGGTCGGTCGAGGCGCCTGTTCGGGGGGGCGGGGAACAGTGTGATCCTCCCATGCGCTACCCGCCTGGCGAAACTCCTCACTGTCAGGTGAAAAGAAGCAGCTGGCGACTCCACATGTATCAGAGGAGGCATGTGGTAGTCTGCAGCCCTCCCCGGATCAGCAGAGGGGGTGGAGCAGAGACCGGGACGGCTCAGAAGAGTGGGGTACTTGGCCAAGTACAATTGAGAGGGGGAAAAAAGGGGGGGGTTGCATGTAAAATCCGTGCATGTTTAGAGGTCAATCACTTACTGTTCGCTGTTTAAACTGGCTTTTCTTTACGATTTGTTTCCCGATGTGATATCTCTGTTTAGGATCCCTCTCTGTTGCCCTTTCTATCAGGTTTGTCTTGTTCTCTCTCTCCTCTTGCCTCTCTCTCTTCCCCTTTTCATTGCAAAAAAAAAAAAGAAGAAAAGAAAAACAACCTACATCTCACAGCAGGAATACTGCTAGCTCAAGGCTATGCGCTATCTCCATATATTCCACTGGTGAATATTTAATCTCGCCTTTCAAGTATCATTTTTACACCAAAAGGCCTTGTGCCCTGCTGCGGTTTTTACCCATGCTCCTCGTTGTGGAATATCTCTGTTTAAGATCAGGCGACGAGCACGTCTCAGTAGCGCTTTTGATCAGAAAACGCAGCACAGCATTATGAATGTTTATCAACGGGGGTTCACGAAAGAGGCGCAAAGTCGGATCGTGGTCATCTGGTGAAATTAACACAGATCATTTGAAAAGGAACATATTCAGCGACCATTTCTTCGCAGAAATAGTTGGTGACGTGAGAATCGGCTCTTTGCAGAGCTTCACAACAATGGACAAAAATCCTCTTGATTTATCCCCTCTCTTTCTTTTTCTCTGCCCCTCTGTGTGTCTCGTATTCTCTTCCCTTATGCCGCCCTAACCCCCACCCTTATCATTTCTTTGCACCATTGACCAGAGTGACAGTGATGGGAGCTGTCAGACATTTCATGGCCCGAAATCCCTGACTTAGTGAGTCACATTTAGGATCAGCATCTACATCCTGCTTGTTTGCATTTGGCCAGTTTATGTCCTCAGGCTGTGCTTTGCAAATCCGTGATGGATAATAGTCTAATTTATCTTTACAGATAGTGAAGGAATGAAATGGGGGGGGGGGAGAGAAATTGAGAAATATGCTTATGTCAGTGATTATGGAATAACGGGTAATGGGAATGGATGGGATCCAAATCTCAAGAGCAATCTATAGTGTATTCATAGAGTTATATTTAAATCAATATACAAGTTTATTCACAAATGCATTATTTATAGGGCACCTTCTCAACAGAAGAGCGAATAAGCAATAACTTGAATTTGCAGTGTTCTGGCCCATGCATTAATTCATTGCCTTGTGCAGTACATTATCAGTATGCTACAACTGTGTGTGTGTGTGTGTGTGTGGCTGGGAGTCCAGTGGAGGGGATTTTAAGTGAATGTGGATGTGCGTGGGTGTGTATATTGGTTAGTAAGCTGCATCACTTTTGTGTTTTGGGGTCTAGACATCCATGAATACACGCACAGATAGCATGTGTGTCATCTTCCTGTCATGTAGTTTGGCCCTTTAATCAACCATTAAGTGCTGTTCCCTGGGAACACACAGGACTTCCCAGAACTTCCACATGTATTAGGACAACCCACCAAACCTGAAGATGCAACTCACAAGCCTGACTGACTCCCTCAGGGGGGAGACAGAGAGAGTGCAAGAGAGAGAGAGAGAAAGAGAGAGGGAGGGGGTTGTAGAGTGACTGAAACAAAACCAGTGACGGTGACAATAACAGTGAATTGGAGAAAAAGAGCTGGGGGCCATTCGTTGAGATTTATAACCTAGAATTTTGGTTCGCCAAGAGATTAGATCTGGGATGAGATTAAGAAATATGACAAACTGAATTGAAATTGCTGCCGCTGCTGCAAATTTATCTGTTGGAGCATCACATGTTGAACATAGCGAACCTGGGTTATACACTGAGGGGTTAATGTGCCCTACAACAAGATAGATAGATAGATAGATAGATAGATAGATAGATAGATAGATAGATAGATAGATAGATAGATGCATACATACATACATACATACATACATAAGTTTTGTAATTTCACAGCCAACTGCTTACCAGTATTCTCGTTGAATGATAATTCCTATTTTAATAACCTGGGTCTTATTTTTGTTGCCGTCATGCATATCGGTTACGATATCATTTCACTAACTGGATTTATTGTGCAGATAGGAGCGTTCAACTCCATTAATGAAACCGCATAGTAGGAAGTGAAAATGTCAGTGAAAGTTTAACGTTATTACCTGAAATATCCAACATTGTCAACAATGGACCATCACACTGCCGAGCTATTTCTTGGCTCAGCTTGTACGAATTGCCCACCGCCATGCCCATCAAACAACTACCCAGCCAGCACAATTGAGAAGTCATCGATGGGAAGTCACGTACAGTCTATCCGAGGCACTACAGGTTTTTTCTGTTGTTGAGAGGAAAGGTTTAAGACTCATATTGTGACCCCCAGGTTTTTACCCCGGTTGTAAAAAAAAGAAAGAAGGAATTATCCTTTAATGAGAACAATCAGGTGTCTCTCCATGAACCCCACCTGTTATGTTGTACCTAGGGATTATGAGCCTCGAGTCACCTGGTGTCAGGCAGTATGGGACAACTGCAGGGAAAGTGAAAACCAACAGCATTTGCTCCATGCAGACACAGAAATTAGATTTGATAGCTGTGGCATCACTCTATAACTGTGGTACCTACTGGTTGACTTAAAACAAGTCTAGTCTCCGACCAGCTCTGTGACTGCCGGTGGATAGTGAGCCATTAGGCCACCCGGTGGGCCAGTCAGCCCCGCACCTGATGTTCCCTGAATACAGCAGAGAGCTGACTGACCAGTGTTGACATATGGACCCTGGGATACCAAGGACCTGTGACAGCTGCTTTCCCCACAGACTCCAGTCTGGCGACAGCAATGAACCACCCATAAGGCGGGGAGGAGGGGTGAGGGAGGAGAAGAAGGAGGGGGAGTGAGAAACTGGGAATACAGAGGCAACAGGGGTGTCAGTCCCAGCGGTCACACTGACAGAAGCGGTGGATGAAACACTATGCCATTGGAAATGAGTAGAATAAGAAATGGAGTACACTGGGCTGGCAGAGGGAAATTACATTTAGACATACAGTATGTGGCCGTAGGCCCACGTAATGTGCACCACGACCCTGCTGTTGCTGAGCTTTTGCATTGGAAAATGTCAGTAAAATTGCAAGCTGCCCAGTAGATCCGTGTTCAGAAGGTAGGAGAGATTCAATTCAATTCAATTCAATTCAATTTATTGTCGTTAAAAACAATGTGCAGGCATATGTTAAAAATGAAATGAGGGCTGTGGCTTCACCAAACAGTGCAAGACAGACACAGACAAACACAGTATAAGATATACACACATGAAGACCAAAAGCTAAAATAAGTTAAAAAAGAGCAAGAGTACAAAATATTTAGAAATATCGACAGACATTCAGTGGGTAGCCAGGTTCAGGTGGGCAACAGCTTGGGGAAAGAAGCTGTTTTTGAGCCTGGTAGTGTGGGCTCTGAGGCTCCTGTAGCGCCTCCCAGAGCGCAGGGGGGGGGGAACAGTCCATGGTTGGGGTGGGTGGGATCTCTGCTGATGCTGAGACCCCTTCGAAGGCAGCGTTTGTGATAAATGTCTTTTATGGCTGTGAGCTGGGTACCAGCGATATGCTGGGCTGCCTTGACGACCCGCTGCAGAGCTTTCTGCTCTACTGAGGTGCAGTTACCATAACACACTGAGATGCAGATGGTCAGGATGCTCTCTATGGTGCAGTGGTAGAAGTTGGTGAGAATTTTGGGGGGTAGACGGGCGCTCCTCAGCCTCCTCAGGAAATGCAGGCGTTGTTGGGCCTCTGCTAGCTCATCGCTACACCCCTTGAATGATTTCACACCTCATAGTTCCATTCATTTGGTCTAGCGAATAACGCGGTGGATTTTCGGCTTGTTCCCAATAGTGGCAATAAAATTCCCTGCTGAGCTCAAATCCAGCATTTCTGTTGCAGGAAGAAGTGGATACAGAGGACCTCCAGTATACCAGTATGTGCTGTGTGTGTGTGTGTGTGTGTGTGTGTGTGTGACAGAGAAAGCAAGAATGTAGAAAGAGAGTGTGTCAGTGTTTGTTAATCTTGATCACAGGACTCATGGCCCAATTGTTACCAATGAGTCCTTATTCTGAGAATGCTTCAAAGCAAAGGCTCTGATCACGAGCTATTAAGGAATTCACTGTGAGGGAGGGAGGGGGAGAGAGAGGGGGGGGGAGGGTCATTGAGCCATGGTTCAGAGAAAGCTTGTTAGCCGGGACAACAACACTTCATTATCATCAGCCAAGACCCGGCCCACACTCTCCAGTATTTGACACAGGGGTGGCGGCCATTATCGTGTTTATCTCTCAGAGCCATACTTGGTGTCTCCTTTCAAAGGCACAGAACATTTAAGTGGAGATCAGTAAGATCAGGCAATTTGACGGCCGAGATTGAAGACGGAGAACTTTGTTAAGGTGACATTGCCTCATTCGGTTATCATGTGTTGCTTATGTATTTGAGAATACCAGGTCCAAAAACTAGAGAGATGTTTAGAAAATTTGGCCAGCGGGTCACACTGCACATCACAGCTCATGGAGCACCCCAGCGACAAATTTTGCAAATGTTCAAATTTCTATCTCCTCGCCTTTTTCTTCCAAATTGTACCCGGCAAACCACCCCACTCTTCCGAGCCATCCCGGTTGCTGCTCCACCCCCGTCGATCTGGGGAGGGCTACAGACTACCACATGCCTCCTCCGTTACATGTGGAGTTGCCAGCCGCTTCTTTTCACCGGACAGTGAGGAGTTTCACCAGGGGGATGCAGCGCGTGGGAGGATCACGCTAGTCCCCCCAGTTCCCCCTCCCCCCCAAACAGGTGTCCCAACTGACCAGAGGAGGCGCTAGGGCAGAGACCAGGACACATACCCACATCCGGCTTCCCACCCACAGACTCGGCCAGCCATGTCCGTAGGGACGCCTGACCAAGTCAGAGGTAACACGGGGATTTGAACTGGCGATCGCCGTGTCGGTAGGCAATGGAATAGACCACTACGCTACCTGGACAGGCCAAATGTTGAAATTTCCTTGTGATTGGCCCCTAACATAACATGTGTCTTGCATTTAATGGACATTTGCATAAGATTTTTTCGTACACTTACACCAGGCATTAAAATATGTCAGATTCTAAGTTTAATTGTTGTGTGCTGTTAGCATCTTATCCCCCAATTCACGGGGGGGTCCTTCTGGTACTCTGTTTTCCTCCCACAGTCCAAAGACATAGGTGATTCAGAAACTCTAAATTGTCCATAGATACTAACAGGAGTGTGAAGAATTGTGTGTGTGTGTTCTGTGATGGACCGGCGACCTATCCAGAATGTCCACCCACCTCCCATCCAAAGCCAGGGAGGACAGGCTCGGTAAGACAGACTTATTTGGATGTAGCGAAAAGCATTTAAGAAATAAATCTCTGCATTACCAACTAGCGATGCCCCGGTCCGTGACACTGGAGAAAAGCAGCGACTTGCCAAGGCACTGATTTAAACCCAAGCTTCTCCAGCTGAACGCTGCATCCCCCCCCCCCCCGTCTTCATAATCCTGCTGCCCGATACATCTAGCACGATGACACGAAAATAAACACTGTACCATCTGAATAAATGTAAATGCCTTTTGCCTTTACTTTAAAATGAGATAAGACCGACACTTCATTTAAGTTTTGATCCTCCCGGGATCCGCGGTATGACATGTTTGTTCACATGCAAAAATCTGACCTCTGCTGCATGCTAATAGGCAGGGGGGGGGGGGAATAACTGCATATTCATTCGCCAGACACCAGACAATGTTGACAGACAATTAAAAAAAGAATAGAAAAAGAGCACTTCTGTGTGCAGAGCACGCGTGTGTGCGTGTGTGCATGTGTGTGTGTGTGTGCATGTGTGTGTGTGTGTGCATGCCTATCTCTGCCTGTGTACACATGAAGCGGGTGTACTGCAATTTAACACTATTTCTGATAAGATATTTATAGCGAGAAAAGATAAGGTTGTTTCGGCACATTGGGTGTCTGGCAGCTGAAAACCTGCCAGCTATTCGGAGCGTACTGCCCCAGATGTATGTGTGTGTGTGTGTGTGTGTGTGTGTATTTAAAATGGTCCATACATACAGTTGTGGAAGATATCAACCATTTCAGAAAAGAACACAAGATTTTGGGGGGGGGGGGTTCCACAAAATGGAGCGGAAGAGGAGGGGATTTGTCATTCACCCCTGAGCCAAAGAGAAATTTCACCTGCTCCATGTGTTGCATCTCAAGGTGGGTAAGTGATGAGCCATGTTACGCTACCCTCCGTTGCCAACAAAGGCCACGGAAATGAACAATTTCGCTTGTGTCACGTTCGCTTTTGGAGGTCATACATCAAATTCATTGGTGGAACGGTTGACATGAGCGATAGATAAATATTCGTGCCGCGGCTCGTGGACAGTGTAGTTCCGCTGCTATCTCACTTTACTATTCCAGCCGGCGCGGCTCGCGCCTTATTGCATGTAATCAAGGCATGACAAACTCGATATATTTCCTTTAAAAACAGACTCCTGGGCTTAAAGCCTTGCACTTTGTTGAAATTTTAATTTAGCATAATCCAAAATTTATTTAAAAAGTTATTCATTATGCATATCCAAAAATGACATGATCCCCACCCCCTCCCGAAACAGACCAGCTGTAATTGCGTTTGAGAAATGAACGCATCTTTCGCATCTTCAGCTAACTGCTCGTAAAGCCGGGTGTGTTGGGGGTTTTTTTCCAAGGGAAACTGACGAGCATATTGCTGTGTTATGATAGGGAAATTGCACTGAATCCCATAAGATGATTGTAATCGGCAGCTGCTGGTGTGGTTTCAAAGAAATATAAATGAGACGAGCTCCCATTTGATTGAGAGAGGGGGGGGAAATCAGAGCGAACGAGGGTATGAAGTGGAAAAACAACGATGAATGGCTGGAGCGACGGCGGAAGAGTGGTCGTGTTTGTCGGTTTTGCAGACATTTCTGGAAACGGTACATAACATTTTAATTTATTTTTTTGTTGGAGGTGCCACATCAACCCGGGATGTGGCATTCGCAGCTCGTGCGGCGCAACCCCGTCCCACTTTGTGTCCTTCCGCCCCCGCAATTCTCTCCGATTGCCTTTTCCATGGGAACGGTAAAATCGATGTAAAGCAGAGTCTGGGAAAAAAACAACACGAACTGTCAGTCATGCAAAAATTAATCCCTTACAACACCAATGATTTCAATTTTACACCTGGATAACTTTATTTCATAGTGCACATCTAAGACATCCGTCTCCTTTTTGGACAAAATATATGTTTGGTGTGGAGGTATAACTCATCACTGGTTTGTGTCAGAGTTGTTTTTTTTCCTTATTTGATCTACTTTGCCCAGCCAGCCAGGAGGATAATTTTCCCTTCATTCCCCCTCTGGTTTAGGCAAGGGGCTGGTCTGCTAGTGCCGTGGCCCTGCAACTGAGGGGTTGGACATCCACAGGGACACCTCTGGGTCCCCATAGGAACCTGTAGCCTGCAAGACAACCCTGCTTCCTATTAAACCATCCTGCTGTCGGGTGTCCAAGTGGTGTGGCGGTCTATTTCATTGCCTACCAACATGGGGATCGCCAGTTCAAATCCCCGTGTTACCTCCGGCTTGGTCGGGCGCCCCTACAGACACAATTGGCCGTGTCTGCGGGTGGGAAGCCAGATGTGGGTATGTGTCCTGGTCGCTGCACTAGCGCCTCCTCTGGTCGGTCGGGGCGCCTGTTTGGGGGGGAGGGGGAATAGCGTGATCCTTCCACGTGCCACGTCCCCCTGGTGAAACTCCTCACTGTCAGGTGAAAAGAAGCGGCTGGCGACTCTACATGTATGGGAGGAGGCATGTGGTAGTCTGCAGCCCTCCCCGGATCAGCAGAGGGGGGTGGAGCAGCCACTGAGATGGCTTGGAAAAGTGGGGCAATTTGCCAGATACAATTAGGGAGAAAAGGGGGGGGGGACCCCCCCAAAAAAACAAACAAACATCCTGCTGTTACATTCATGGCTTTATTTACATAATCACCTTTGGAGGGCAGAATCGTCTGCCTAGGTTTATGGATTTCTGAGTTGGGGGCAGAGGTATATATTTTCAAAATGGCTATATTTAGTTTCAGAGGAAAACCAGTTTGGACAACTCCCACACACCTATTTACCGTTGAACATTGCCGGTATGTTCTATATTTTAAGACGAGGAGAGTAGCCATACGTCTCTTTTTCCCCCCTCAACTTGCTGTCAGACTAAGCTGATTGATATAACTGGTGCGGCGGAAAAAAAAGGGGGCTTTCGAATAGTCGATGGCGCCTGCCTGCCGCCCATTCTTTGCCAGTGACAAATGTAGCCTCTAACTGGCTGTGGCAGGCTGTGATCCTGCAGGACCCTTCATGGTGGATATCTGAGGTAGATTTTTTTCCATTAACTCTAGGTGTGCCGTGCCCTCTCGTTCCCATAGTCACCGCAGGGTTGCTGCGGTCCCCGCGGAGCGGCGCATCTCCTTTCCGCTCTGTTTCCAAAACAGTGCATGTTTGGCCCGCTCTCAAGGCACACAAGCTCTGCCCCAAATCCAGCTTCATCACAAGAGCACTCGCACAAGACATCACATGAAAGGTGTAGAAAACATCCAACCCCGAGAGAGAGGGAGAGAACGAGAGAACGAGAGAGAGAGAGAGAGAGAGAGAAGGCCAATTGTGAAACTGCTTCTGGCCGTCCTTGAGAAACCTGTGGGCTAGTTCCTCCTGGGTGGGCTGAGGAGCATCCAGCTTCAAGTACGTTTATTTGAACAGAGGGCAACTTCTGCACTGTTTATCCAGACTGCTGGTGTCCCCACAGAGAGCGGATATCACCGCCCTAAAAAGTGCTGGTTGACAACATGACTGCGGGGCCGTATCCGTTGGAAGTCATTGGTGCAGTTTTAAAGGACGTTCCCTTAAGCTTGCGTTTTAACATTCATTTTACCGGGTCACAACGTTTCCTACTGGAAAACTTGCAAAAGGTGATATACTAATATAAAAAAAATGGATACAGAATCAGTACCGGGGCGGCACGGTGGCGCAGCGGTTAGCGCGGTCGCCTCACAGCAAGAAGGTCCTGGGTTCGAGCCCCGGGGTAGTCAAACCTTGGGGGTCATCCGGGGTCATCCGCCGTGCGGAGTTTGCATGTTCTCCCCGTGTCTGTGTGGGTTTCCTCCGGGTGCTCCGGTTTCCTCCCACAGTCCAAAGACATGTAGGCCAGGTGAATCAGCCATACTAAATTGTCCCTAGGTGTAGGTGTGTGTGTGTAGGGGGGGGGCTGTGATGGACTGGCGGCCTGTCCAGGGTGTCTCCCGCCTGCCGCCCAATAACTGCTGGGATAGGCACCAGCATACCTGCAACTCTGAGCAGGATAAGCAGTTTGGATAATGGATGGATGGATGGATATAGAATCAGTACCAGCAACCCGAACATTTCTGTGGGTATTCTGAGAAGCAAGCCCAGAGCAGTCTCTGTGTAAATTGGTTTCAAACTGAATAGCTGTCCACAAGAATGTTTGCCCAATTATGATTATTTCATGATTGTATTACAGAACTCCCATGCCGTGGCAAACAAAACACCATCTCGGGGTTGTTCGAGGAGAGAGGTGACGGAGTCAGTGAAAGCAATTTAGAAAACGGACGGGGGGAAAAAACTATTGAAGGTAGCTGAAAGGAAAATGGCCCCAATTAGATAGTGAAGTTTACCACAAGCTTGATCAAGATGTGACTGCAGGAACGCCGACGTGTTATTACTCTCTGCAAACAGAGCGTTGTTGTTCCTGGTGGCGGCGGTGCGAGCCGGAGGGGAAGACCAAGGTCACGCTGACGACTCGCAGCACAGCACCCGGCCTCTGCAACAGTCAACCCATCGCTTCCTCTCAAAGGCGTATATATGGAAGATTTCCAAAAAGCACCTCTTTCGCTCTTTGGAGTCGTTGATCATTAATTTAAAGAAATAAATCCGGCTAATTTAAAGGAATAAACCAGCCAATAAAGAGCACCGCAGCTCTTAGCCCCTGCACGACCGCACAGTATTTCCTGAAGCTTTTAGGGGGGAAGGGATTCGGCGATTGCTCCTAACAGCCCTCACATTACTGCAGCCTGCTGCCCACACAGCAAAAGGTGCTCTGCACAGGGTTCAGTTTAACAGTGACTTAAGCGTCTGTGTGGTATAAGAGAGAGACAAAAAACAGTGTGTGCGTGTGCGTGTGCATGCGTTTGTGCGTGCATTAGGGTGGGTGAATGTTGTGACTGCACCATCATTAAAACCCAGCTGGCTCCTGCCGCTGGCTTGAAGAGCGTAAGCTGTGAGCCTACTGTAGCAGGCAAGTCATGTCTGTGAACATCTGTGTAAAAGGGGACTAAGACGCAGATTAAACACAGGCCATGCAACACACACACACACACACACACACACACACGCACGAAAAGCACTCATCCATGGGTTGCTGAACCTGCCCCACTCCTGAGTTATGAAAGCTGATTCTCCACCTCTGAATAATCAGGTTGGATGATAAAACAGCCCGTAGCGGCTGCAGGAGCGACAGCATCAGCTGCCGTGCTTGGGAAACACGTCTCCACCTCTTGAGACTGCACGTCTCAGGTAAGTCAGCCCGGTGTGCCCGGAGGGGACGGGTCCCCTCGGTAAATGATCACCGAGCAGGACAACATCATTAGGGGGGGGGGGGGGGAGTGCCGTGCGACTGGCTCCGTGGCAGAGTGATAAGCAGCAAACACTGCTGGGTAATGCTTACAGTGCACCCAGAGGTGACAGGGATAATATGGGCCATGCACCTTGTTATCCTCTGCAGAGCCGCATTCTGCTGTTGTTTGTGTACTGTAGTTCAAAACACGGATTTGCAGCGAACACAGATATCGGCAACGGGTTTTGCGCTGGGCTGGAATAATCCATAATTTAAGCGTATATGATTTACCAGCTGCTGGAGAGAGTTTCATAAGTACTCTTTAGACACTCAGCCGTCATATGTGTGCGTATCCCCATAATGTAATAACAACCACTTATTATGGAGTCAAAACATTGTTCATCAAATTACTGAGCTGTAGTCGATAGGGTTTGTTTTTTTTGTAAGTTTTGATGTGAATATTTCTGGTTTTGCATGTCATGTTAGCGAGCGCTGGTCTGTTGGGTGGTTTAAACAGCGTTTGTCTAGTGTGAATTTCTGGTACGTCAGTCAAGCTGTGTTTTTTTGTTGGTTCATTTGATGTTTGTTTGTTTCCCCCCCTCCCCTCCCTCCCTCCCTCCCTCCCTCCCTAATCACGCCGGAAGTTCGGATGCTGGGAAGGCGTGCGCCTGTACGAGATCATTCTCATTGCGTGCCACGTCCTAACATCTCTGACGAACATCAGACAGCTTCAAATTTCCACAAACGCTTCACTTCAGGCCCCGCCGTCCAACGTTTCCCCAAAATGTCAAGCTGAACAAAACAGCCGCAACAAGCACCATCTACAAACTGTCAAGTTGTCAAAGCACAACAGGAATTAAACCTGATTGAATTCTTGACATAAACTCCCCACCGTGAAGGAAGGGTGTGTGTATATATATATATATTTATATATATCGTTTTTGTCTTTTTTCGGAAACCGTCAATGTTGTTGAGAACTGCGCTCACCTAATGAGGAGCAGAATATCAATACAGATGTAGGGGGGGGACCTCAATATATAGCAATACAAGCTTGTTAACGAATACACAGTATACTGCAGCTAATTCAGAGGGCAACCACAGGAACTGCCGCGGCCGGGACGCGAACCCGCGTCGCCCGCACCGCGGGAGAGGTCGCTGACCGCTCGACTAAATGATCCGACCCGTCAGCCCGCGGCCAACGTGTCAATTTATCCATACACATTACAATACGTTGCCCCGCGTCACGCCCCTAATTTCGGTGGACAGCGACCAATGAGAGGAGAAAGCGTTGGAACTATTACAACCATTGAGGTAGGCAGTTACAATGCACAGCAACCAATGGCGGGGTAGAAAACATGACAACCAATGGGGTAAGGGGCTGGGGGCTTGTTTTGAAAAAGCAATTAAATGACCAGGGCACTGCTGAAATAGCGTACATTTAGAATATAACAAGGTGACGTCAAATGGGGTAATTTATGTATATCATATAGTGGGGTGGTGTTGGGGCACAGCTGGAAGGGCAGGCAATTAAAATATTTTAAAAAAATACAACCTCTATTAAATGGCACATGTGTATCATCTAATGGAGGGGGAGAGAATAATAAAGACATTTTACTTTGTAATTAGAAAGAAGATATTTTTTCGCTGTCTACTGCTGGTGGCCAATTCGTTTCTATCAGGTCTGCAAATGATAAAATACTTCTCTGCCCAGCACAGGTTACATCTTTTACCCCTAACTGAATATGCATTGCTCTGTGCAAGGATGTTGCATGAGACAGAGTAAGCGATACTCTTGTCTACCAATGACCAATGTGGCGGCTCAGTGCCGTTGCATTTCTGGCATGCTCATTTCTGAAGCTACTCACGTGGGCGTTAAACCTCATTTTAAAAAGGGCCCTCTGTTAATCCCACGTTAAGTGTGGTGTGGTAGATGACTCCCCCTGTCTGGCACTTTCCTTCCACAGAACACGATGCCTTAGCACGGCAGTTGCAGTTGGTGGTGTTTGGTTGCGATGAGGGCAGGCAGGGGCGCAACGAATCCGCACCGGACCCTAACGCAAGACGGTCAAAGCGGGCCCTATAGTAACAGGTCGGATCACCATGACGCGCACCTCTAACCACAGATGACAAACATGACGGTGACGGCGCACTAACACGTATATAAGCACCGCGCCTTGACAAGTCAAATAAATAATAAATAGGTTGTACTTACGTCATAGGCGCGCTCTGCTGGCTTTTCGCTGCGCGAAGCCGTCATTTAGATCCAGCTGGCGGGCACGAGCGTGCTCATTGAGAGGGTTGGGAGTCCAGACAGACGGGCCCGTCCCATCACGCCCCCCGTGTACCACTCGATGAGCTTCCCTTTGGAAAAGGATCGCTCTGCAGTTGCAACAGTCGCTGGAAGTGTTAAGAAAAGCAGTAAAACTGTACAGACCTGCCCAAAGCCCGCCGTCCGCGATCAGCATGTAGGCTAGCTGTTGGATTGTTTCGACGTTTGAGAGATTTTCCCTTAAAACAAGCACAGAAGCAAGCACGAGTTGCATTGGAAATGCTGAGGTGACGTCGTTTTTTGTAAGTATCGCACAACTTGCTTGCTTGCTCAAAAAGTTCATCATCTGCTGCGGTGCACCGTGTTTTAGGCTGTACATCTTCGAATGTGCCCCCACTGTTGTCCTCAAACCCGTGAATCGCTGTGTCAGCTGAGGTCACAGTGTCGAGGGGGGCGTTGAACACAGCCACGCCAAAACAGGACTCTCCGTCTGCTAAACGTTCGTCCTCCAAACGCCCTGTCACTGTCCTCCGCCGAGTATCCTCGAAGGTCTTGATCACCCCCCCCCTTCTCTGCGAGAGCCTGCGCGGTCTGTTTGGCATCGTCACACCGGTCTCGGAAGGCCCAATATGGCTGCCTGCCTTGGCCATATTCGGCCGTGCAGGGCGGGCCCCAAATCATCGCCGGCCCCTATGCACCTGCATACATGGTAGTTATACGCGCCTGTGCCATGACCCTTGGTCGTGATGCTTGTGTTGTGGGATGAAATCAGCTGCTGAGCATTTTGCATGCAGCTGTAGCTCATTTTGACCTTGTTCCTGTTGAATGTTTTTCTCAATTGATGGTCTGGGGTAAAGCACTCATCCAAAAGCTTGAAAATTTGTTTTCCAATAGTAGAGGCCACGGTGATGATCTGCCTTCTGCTGCGTTTTGTTTTTGTTTGTGTTTTTGCTGGCTGTCACTAATTGGTGGTGAAATGAAATCACGCCTGAAATCATATCCACATGTTTGTAAGGCTTCCTGGTATGGGGGGGGCTACTCCATTAAAGATGGCTTCGCTGGATGATACACATGAGAGTCTCTTATTTATGCTCACTGGGATATTTTTCAAGATGGAGGGCGGATGATTGCTTTCTCTGTGGATGTATTGCAGTATATTATCAGGCTTCATGTACGGCCTGTATGTACCCATTCTAAGGTCTAATGAGATGTAGAGGAAGTCAATTTGGTTTTTGTTAGCCTCAATTGAAATTTTTAGTCCATTGCTTGTGAATATACTACACGTTTTCTTTTTTATTTCGTCAACTTCTCTTGCCGGTTTGTTGCAGACTGCCAGCCTGTCGTCTCTATATAGTAGCCTGACACTGATGTCTAGGACCTGTAGTTGGGACAAGTACAAGCCCACTAGCTCGCAAGTTTCTGCCCCATCGAAGCTGCCAATGGTCACGTCAAATCTGTGTGTGTGTGTGTGTGTGTGTGTGTGTGTGTGTGTGTGTGTGTGTGTGTGTGTGTGTGTGTGTGTGTGTGTGACGTACCTCACCGTGACCATATAGTGGTTTGTACTCTGTGTTGTGGATGCAACAACCCCGGTTCGAATCCGGATCATGGCGGGAACAAGATTCCTGACACATCATGGGGGGGTTTCTTTGAGCGGTGCAGTGGTTAGCACTGTTGTGTGGAGTTTGCATGTTCTCCCCGTGTCTGTGGTGGGTTTTCTCCGGGTGCTCCAGTTTCCCCCACCATCAAAAAGACATGCACGTTAGGGTTCATACTCCTGTCTGTGCCCCTGACCGAGGCATGGCAAGATGAACTGGAGTTGGTCCCCGGGCGCTGCACGGTGGCTGCCCACTGCTCCTAGCGACACAGCTAGGATGGGTTAAATGCAGAGTGTAATTTCCCTACGGGGATCAATAAAGTATCTCAAAATCCCTATATATATATATATATATAGCGGGGTTTGTTTGTTTTTCGGAAACCATCAATAGTGTTAATCTTTATATATATATATATATATATATATATATGTATATATATATATATATATATATATATATATATATATTATAGTGATAATAGAAACCACAAAGCAATCCGCCGCATCTATCCGTGCAAGCTTGCACGGGTCCTTGAAAATTGAAGCATGTCAGCAGTGTTTGTGGGAGTAAGCCTGAAGGTGTTGTTTTAATTAATTGCTAATGTGGCAGATGACAGATGGACAAGAGCAACTTTAGCCATCTATCAGTCAGCCATGGCGGAGAAAACGCTCTGTGCTGCTAATAGGATCTGCCAAGACTGGGAGAGAACCAGTGTGGGCTGGTTTCATATGGTGAGCCGAGCTCATCATGATGCATTCCCCAAGAGCCGGACCGGTGCGGACTGGAGCCTCCACATGCCCTTGGAATATAGGATCCCAGCGCTACGCCATTTATCTCTTTACCGTGACCTCGCGCGTGACCTTAAGCCATCCAACACCTCTCACCTGCGACAGAAATGAGACGATTACTATTCTTCTTCTTAATTTGCCATTTCAACACAAGATAGGAGTCAGAGCGAGGGCTAAAGCGTAATTACCCTTGTCCAGGGTTTGAGATTGTTGGCTCCCTTGAAAGAAGAGACAGCAAGCCTCCTTCATTTGCCACGCAATGAGACTCATTCTCACAATATATAGTGAGGTAATTGAGCGATGAATTACTTTTTGCATGAGCACCGTTCAATGACAGCGATTCTGATGTAGTAATATATTATCTCCCCCCCCCCCCCTTTTCTGGTCATTTATCCCTACAATGACACACGATAGAAAATGGACACTTCTCCTTTATCGGATCCGAATAAACAACTAATCCAACTTCCCAGTAGAAACATACCCCCCCCCCCCCCGCACACACACACACACACACATTTTTCTCCCCTTATATTCATTCAGGGTCAGGCTTGAGAAAGTCCGCTGTGACTTTGTGTAAGGTACTTTTTCATTATGTAAAGTCACGTCTCCGAGGTTGACTCCAGCGCATTGTCATTCCCCAAAGAGACGAAATAAATGAGTTTCACTTCAAGTAATGTAATCAGGCTGTCTGTTGAACCTAGCTTTTCCAAAAACGCGATTATATCTGCCATAATAGAGTGGATTTCTCTGTCTGGAATTATTTCATACCTCCGCCCAGACGTGGGACAAAGAAATGGTGCATAGGACACTGGATGGGCTACGTAAGAGAAATAGTGTGAATTTGCCCCATACGTCCACTTTCAACCTCGGAAGTCCAGTCTTAAAAGACTTAGGCCTCAGTGTCATTTCTTCCTTGAAACTCAATTAAATTTGCCAATATTAAAGAGAGCACACTGAGCTTCAAATACTATTTTCTACACACAAGAGATGCAGAGAAGACATCACGGAGGACGAGTATATTCTGCAACATTTCGGTATAGGCACAGACCCAAACATTTATCCCATGATGAAATGCATAGTCAATGAAAGCCAAAGCCACTTTATTTTTGTCATTGTACAGCTTACAACGAATTTGTCTTCCGCATTTAACCCATCCCACTGTATAGGAGCAGTGGGCAGCTGCAGCTGCAGCACCTGGGGATCAACTCCACTTCTTTCCATTGCCTTGCTCAGGTGCACCAACAGGAGTATTAAGCCTAACATGCATGTCTTTTTGATGGTGGGAGGAAACCAGAGCACCCGGAGGAAACCGACACGGGGAGAACATGCAAACCTCCACATAGAAAGGACCTGGGATGGTCTGGGGTTCGAACCCACCTTCTTGCTGTGAGGCAACAGCGCTAACCACTGGGCCACCCTATTTATTACTGTATTTATTATTATTTATTATTGTATTTCAATGAAGAATGTCTTAATTTTCAACTTGATCCATTTTTATTGTAATCTTGACTACAGCAGATTAATCAATGGTTGTCCTGTCTTTTGACTGAGATAATCTATACCTAAATTTAGCCGTCAGCATTGTCATCGAGGTCAATTCTATCCACTTTATTGACTACATATGAGATGACCGAATCCAATATGCAGACATCAGCCGACATACTGCAACACGTTTTCAGTGAGAAAAATGATGACGAAAAGGGTGAATCGTTGTGTATCTACGCACATTTTTGCAGGCAAACCCTTGAGGCATAGAGTGATGGCCCAGGTCAGGATGGAGGCAGGCGAGACCTCCCTCAGCTCAAAGGGTAGAGGACATTTCAGAGAGACTTCAGCTCAGCTATAAACGGGATGGTGCAGTGAGCCACCACACTCGGCACGCAATGTAAGTTCAGCGAACGCTGAGGGAATTTAGCAACGAAACAACTTTAACCGCTTTTGCAATACCCACTTGAATTGGCCAAGACAGGCTGCTGATAGAAAACCAGTGGTTTCGCGGGCGATAAAAGGATACCAAGTCAACGAGAGAAGAAAAAAAAAAAAAGAGGACAATCTTTATTCAATCTTTCAAACGTGTAATAAAGTGTGATAATCTCAATTCAAACCCAATGAGGAAGTTTGGCAGAGAATGGTAGGCAACTACAAAGCCCAGAAGGCAAGAGGGAATGGTTTCCATAGTGCAGTTTCACAGTAAGTATGCAGAGACTGTCTGTATAAAAACAGGTGTGCTTAGGTTCAGGTGCCAAAGTCATCAAACGAGTGACAAGACTTACAGGGCCACAAGAGCACAATGCACTGAACAATGGAGGGAAAGAAGAAGAAAAAAAAGAAGAAAATTGAAGCCATCATTTTACCCAGCTGTACTTTTCAGAAGTTATACAAAAGGGACAAGGATTCAATTCCCTATTACCTGTACAAAAGCAGCATAACACTTCAAAACATTCATTAACATCTCTTCAGTTTACCGATGAGAGGATCTGCCGTGGCAATTTCCTTCCTTATCTCATGCTTATTAACATTGTGACCTAGTCACAACACTGCGTATTAAATACAATGCATGAATGTTTTAGATGAGCCATGCAAAGCTAATGTAGAGCAAAAAGTAATCTAGTGAACCCTTTAAAACAATTTGCTTCCACGCCACAACATCAGCACAGACACTGTTTTGGGCCCATCATGTCCAACAGGTTATAATTACAGCTGCATACCGTAACCTTGAGTGTGCAGAATATTATATTACCTGTTGCTCTCTGAATCAAATGGACTGAAAATTTGCAACTCTTCGGTTAGCTGTTCAGTATGCTTAAGAGTTGGAGACCTGTCAAAGACGCATCATTGAGCTTGGAGACAACTGAGATACATATTGTGCCAAATTAGGGGTGCAACTCTATGTTAAAGGGATGGTGCTAAAATTTGTTATGTCCAGTATAGGTCTCAGTATATGTGCATCTGGATGTAAATATCAACATCACAATTCGATACAGGAATGAGTGACAGAGGACAGAAACCAGCGGGGCCAGTGCAGTACAGTAAACTGGTTCCATCAAACCATATATAACTAGTTAAAGGCAAACAGACAGACCGATGCCATACATGTCTTCTAGAGGTCTAGACCATAAAAAAAGGAAATTGGGTAAAACAAAGTCAGTGTGTACTCCATACATGTCTTCTAGAGGTCTAGACCATAAAAAAAGGAAATTGGGTAAAACAAAGTCATTGTGTACTTGCCGCCCCACAATTACAGATCCAGAGATGCTAACAATACATGGGCTGCTTTGCTTACATCTGTAAAATTACGCCAAATAACCCAGCGATGTTGTCAAACAGTGTTTTAAAATGGGCCCTGGACACCTTTCGATGAACAGGTGTCCAGAATGAGGATAAACTTGAAATGCATGATTGCCTCAGCACATTTTGCATCCCCAGAAGAAGTATTTTCAGGCAAAAACATACAATAGAAAAAAAAATAATTTCATATTCATTTATGGCAGAATTTCCTTCTTGGGCACTTTTACTTTGCTGTCTACATGAGTTAACTGCTGTGGATGATAGGCCTACCTACATTTGGGAAACTTAATATGGTTGAAGGACGAAGATAAACTAATCGTGTCAATATGCTCAGCTTATATTTAAATTGAAGGCAAGGCCATCTGGTTCTGTTTCAGGCGTTATTATAACAAGCAGAAATCAAACTATCATAAATAAGGAATGACTTCACTGGATCTTGGAAGAAAAAAAGACAGAGGACACCATGTGGGGACTGGGTTCGAGCACAGCATCTACTACAGCAGAGAAGTGGTACTTGACACACTGTATGGGGGTAACAGAGTGGTTTGTTTAAGTTTGATAATAAATAAGGTTACAGTGTGTTTGGTTTAAAGCCTTCCCCCTCTTTCTAGCATTATCAGTTTACACTCCTCTTTTTTAAAAAAAAAAAGCTAAAAGGTTTAGACATAATTTAGAAGGCTTCACAGAGCAGCTTACCTGACACTGACAACTGGATTTGAAAGACGGGATGGGGAGTTTGCAGCGGCAAGGCAGAGGAGGGAGGGGAAAGTGAGATGAAAGACAAAGAAGCCAAACAATAATACGTTGATATGTCTTTGAGTTTCATGTCACTGTATTTGACTAGGCCTATCATCCTCCTTCTGGTAGAACCTCACGCCACCCCTGCATTAATCTCTCTTCTTCTCTTCCGGAGCTTTGTCCTGCGTGTCTGGCTCCTCTTCCTCCTGCTCCCCGCCTCCCGGGCCCTCCAGCTCGGCGGCACGTCGCTGCTCTTCCTCCTCCTCTTCCTCCTCTTCGTCGGTGAGGCCCTCCTTCTTCAGCAGCTCCACGTCGTCGGCGCTGTCGTCCGCCGTACAGATGCCGTAGCACATCAGGCTGATCACGCCGAGCGGAAGGCCAAACAGGAAGCAGCCCAGCACCGGGGAACTACGAAATACTGACTGTGGCAGGAAGAGAAGTGAAAAGTAAAATTGGAGGAGGAAAAAGAAATACAAAGTACGGCGTATTGGCAGGGAAAGACAGTTTGACAGAGAAGAGAGGGAAGTGAAAAAAAAACAAAAGTGGAGGAAGCAGAGACAGATGGAAAGACAGACAGAATGGCTGAATAACTAGAGGAAAAGGGAGGTGAGATTTCTGCCTATTGTAAGCACAATATATAAACACATTCTTCAACGGTAAGGCAAGAACCTCAGTCCTAACCACAAGATCATTTGCCAAAACCAAAACCAAGCCCATCTTGGCCTTGCTGGGCCGAAGTACAGTCACTCCATCACATCTTTCGGAAATAAAAAAACTTGAGGTGGAATGCTTCACGAAAGGTCACAGTCTGGTGCATACATTGGTTATTGCTAATTAAGTTTTCAGTACAGCAAATAAAAAGTGTCAATGCATTTATTCCTGGGGGGGGGGATACAACTGTTTTCATATAAAAGTTGGTTGTTTATTAAATAATTAATCACGGCAAGGCTATCGGGCTGGAATTATTGACCTCCCAACCAATCATTAATCTCGGGGGGGGGGGTCCTGTGCATGTTTGCATCCTTGACTTTTGACTATTTGGAGCACCAAAAGTTATTTTTCACATGCCATGTCGTTTTTTTTTTTTATTTCACCCCTTTTTCTCCCCAATTGTACTTGGCCAATTACCCTATTTTCCGAGCTGTCCCAGTCGCCACTGCTTCACCCCCTCTGCCGATCCGGGAAGGGCTGCAGACTACCACATGCCTCCTCCGATACACGTGGAGTCGCCAGTCTTTTCTTTTCACCTGACAGTGAGGAGTTTCACCAGGGGGACATAGCGTGTGGGAGGATCACGCTATTCCCCCAGTTCCCCCTCCCCCCCGAACAGGCGTCCCGACCGACCAGAGGAGGCACTAGTGTAGCGACCAGGACACATAACCACATCTGGCTTCCCACCCGCAGACATGGCCAATTCTAACTGTAGGGACGCCCGACCAAGCCAGAGGTAATACGTGGATTCGAACCGGCGAGCCCCATGTTGGTAGGCAACGGAATAGACCGCTACATTACCCGGACGCCTGTGTGTGCCATGTCTAAACTGACGTTCCATCACAGATAATCCCCATCTCCTATGAGTATAACTAATCTTAGGTCACTGAAAGACAAGTTTGGACATTCCTGTTTAAAATATCTGTTGCATGTGAGTCATTTGGCCTCAATATAACAGGGTGCTGCATAGACAATGTGCCTGGAGGGGGGTATTTGGTCACAGCTGCTGTCAGTCCTTGAGCTGAGAATACGAGAAATATTCATGTTCCCTCCAGACATTGCCAGTGGAAGAAGGATGGTAATTGCTGGTGCTCTGCAATGCTAGATGAGGTAAAGATGGGTATGCTATGTTAACACAGCCAACCATGAGTCATTGGGCGTAATGTGGCTTTTTCCTCATGCTCCTGTCAGCCATGCATTTAGATGGGCTCTCCAGGGATAAGGTGATGGCTGCTGCCTATCTACCTCAAATCATCCTCATCGCTGTGAGTAAGACTAGCTGGTTGAGATACGCGAGACGTAAAAGGAAGCTTGCAGCTCGCTAAAACTGAAGGAATACCTTGATGGACAACAAAAGAGAATAACTTTGCATTTCTCTCACAGGTGTCTCATCCATGGCCAATTCCAAAGAGGCATGCTCAAATCTAACCCGACAGCAAGAGCATTAAGTTCAGAGGCCTTCAATGAAAAACATTCCTGACAGTCTTCCCTTCCTGCCCTGAGGAGACGTTTCTTAACTGTCAGTTCAGCATTTTGCAAAAAAAAAAATCAAATCCATAATTTTCTTTTGAAGTCCCCCCACATATTTTTTTCTAGGGTGGCTTTAAGCTTACCCTTGGTTACAGTTACAATTCTTCCCACTGAATGGTGTTACAAGCCCCACAGCCCTGTTTACAGTCTTATCACATCCTTGGTCAAATAAATACCAGTCCTCCCACAGAACCAACTGTTCAGGGTAAGAGTGGGTGGAGAGAAAAAACAGCCCATCTGACCCTCTCTCCTCCCTCCTCATTATACTTCGTCCTGCTTTCTTGCCGTTCCCACTCTACCCACAGTTTGTGTTTTACTCCTTTCATCGTATATTCTCCGCTGTATGCGCGGCCTTCTCTTTTGAAAAGCGGTTGCTCCTGGAGTTAAAGTGGAAGGCGCTGGAGCATTTGCACCACGGTGCTGCCGAGCCTGGAGTCGGCTGTATATTCTCACAAGTGAGCAGACAACAATCAAGGTGAAGGGGTAAGGTGAGAAGAATATTAATAACAACCGTCATTTGTAATGGTGAAACGGCCTACATGGTTTGATAGATGATAGATAATAGAGACTAGAAGCTTGGTGGGGGAAAAAAATCCCAGTGCTTTGGCAAGAAAAATAAAGTCCAATATTCAGTTTGCTACAACCCAAATTGAACTCAAGCCAACTTACCATAACAGTGGACCTGGCATCGAAGGCCACCCGTTTGACCCTCTGAACAAAGCCATCGCCTCCGCAGGCCTGGAAGAAGACAGATGAGGGATATGAAGTTAGAGGAGCTGGTTCTCCACCATGCTGTGGAAATATCATAGCATGCCAACTTTGTCTCCCAGCACATTAAGCCAGCCATGGCCAGCATGAGGTGAACAGGCTGAAATTCGCTGGACACGATCCGGCATTACACAGAGGCAACATGGTGGTTTCTACTACTATTTATTTGGCGGGGCCTAGCTTGTTTTTGTTAAGTAAAAAATAACTCTGGGAAAATCGGGTGGAAGGGGGACCTCTGGTTGTTTGACTTAGACTTATGGTTTTGTACATCTGGGTGACTTTACTATAAATGCAGGAAAGTGATGTCATTTGTCCCCCCCCCAGATGGCAATACCACACAGATTAGTGTCCACACTGGTATACTGAGTAATATAATAATCTCACTGGATGACTTAGAAAACAGAATTATTGAAGATAATCTACCGCAATATGAAACATGCAACATCTCAACACCCAAAAAGAGATTGCAGAAATACATCACCTCAAGGGTTTTTTTTATTCTAAGGACTTAAAATGCAATGCAACACGCTTGATTAATGGAGACTACTAGTGTGATGACAATGGTACGATGTGGGGGGGGGGGTGCGCACTGAATAGAATGCACAAATAAGGAGTAAGAGGGGGCGAGGAGGAGAAGGAAGGAAGGGCAGAGGATTTGAACCTGTGCAGATCCATTCAAAACGCTGTTGATGAATTGGACCAGCTGCTCCATGGTCTCCGTCGGCTCGCTGGGCAGGAAGTACTGCTCATTGGACGTGTTGAGGATGACGACGGAAGGCACCGCCACTTCACTAGGAGAAAGCGGTAAACATAGCTTTTAGTCTTTTTAACCTCAGCATGCTAGTCACAGCCATTATCAAAGTGCATCATTAGTGGGTAAAATTGAAAAACATGGGTGTTAAAGAGCAAATTGGAACACAGAATATGATGGCGAGATAAACAAATCCTTTGTACTCAGCAGAACCTAACTTCTCCCATGGGCTTTCTTTCAAAAGGGAGTACTTATTTTTCCACAAGGATAAAAGGAAGTGTAGCTTAGCCTATTTCAGAGTGTCATTTCTATCTTTTATGCAAACAGTGTGCAATTCGGGGGATTTTCGGGGCAGTGCCCGGTCACAGTTTAAGAGACCTTTACAAATTACAGCTGACAAGTGACTCACATGAAGTCCAGCGAACGGCGGCTCTGCTTCCCGTCAGAGACGCACATTCACAGGCATAAACACAGACACGCAAACATGGAAGATGAAGAAACACTGTGGTCCCTAAGCCCCTGAGTTTTGCCAGAGAACAGAGAAACGGAGTGCAAGCACATGATGCACACACCCAAACCTTCTCACACACACACACACACACACACACACACACATCAGCAGAAGAAAAAACACAGCACAGTTGGATAACACACAGGGTCACATAAACAAACTCATTCTCACTCTCCCTCTCTCTCTCTCTCCCTCTCCCTCTCTCTCCCAGCACCAAAGCCTAGCTCAGATAAGGGGCAATAATGGTTGAGCACACGCGCCTGCTAACCGTCCATCACTGCCCTGCCACTCCACATCCCTGTGGTGTTGCTCAACCCAGCTACAAATTACACACACACCCACACATATCCATCACTGTCCCACTCCACCACCCAGTAGAGATCAGGCATACAAACACACACAACCCTGTGTGGTAGAGTCATCAACGCCCCACTACTCTGCCCAGCTGAGATCTGCAATTGCACAGACATGCCAACCCTAAATCTGTATTCCATCTGACATCCAGCCTACTCTAACAGATGGCATCCATTCGACATTAATATGGATTAGCCTATTCACCTCTGTGAGAGGAATCTGTTGGAGGGGGTAGGATGAGAATTAACAGACAGGCCTCAAGTTTCCTGGAGTCATGTAATTTCTGTGATATTGTCAAGGAAATGAGCATTGCTTCATGTGTGCATCATGACATGAGACTTGCCAGACTTGCCACTGGAGCTAAGCCGTGGTATCAACTTAGCAGCTTTCCCTTGTACAACACCAAAGCTCATTTCATATACGTCAGTGTCAGAGGTTCTATGGAAGACACCTTAATTGTACCTGCCAGCTGACCATCTGTTGATCTGAATGATAATGCCATTGCTACTGTTCATTCAGACTGTGTGATCATGACTCTTGGCCCCATAGACTTCTACAGACTTCTAAGTTACTTCTAAGTTAAGCGGTTGTCTGCTTCCAGTGTGGGAAGATGGCGGTGCGAATTCACGTTCACAGCAGCCTCACCCAGTACCGGTGTAGGAGGATGGTGGCGTAAATTCATATTTGCGGCGGCCTCACCCACTCCTGTCCATGCAGTGTCTTTGTCCACATCTAAGTTTTGTCTTCATTTGATGGCTGGGAGAGCTGGCGCTGGATCGGCTGGGAGAACTTGGTCTAATGCATCCTGTGGGCCCAGGGACCACGGCCCTGTCCGGAGCTGTGCCCGAGGAGGTAACACCGAGGACGGTCTGACAGGACACGGAAGCAGGGCAGGCAAAGCTAACTACTAGCCCATGCAGACCGGCAGTTCCAATAACACCGAGGTCGGTCTGGCGGTGGCCTCACCTGGCGTTGACTGTGGTGTTTTTGATGTCGTTGTGTGGAGTGCGAGGAGGTGTGTCAAGGGTGCCTGGCTGGGGGAGCTTGGTCTGCTTCATCCGGTGGGCCCAGGGACTATGGCCCCTGCTTGGACCTGCGCCCGAGAAGGAAACACCGAGGGTGGTCTGACAGGATGCGGAAGTGGGTCAGGCTAAGCTTACTGCTAGCCCATGCAGACCGGCGGTTCCGACAGTCATCCTGGCTGGCATTCGCTCCCTTGGACAGTGATTTTTTTTTTTTTTAGTTTGGATATATGTGTTAGTTTGGCTATGTGTGTTCTTGTAGTTTTTGGATGTGTTTTTGTCTTTATGTTGCACTGCTGTGGGCTGGGGGAAATAACATTTCCTTTCATTTCATGTATAAGAGAGACCTGCAAAGTTGGTAGGACATTACCTATCAATTGAACAGAAAGCTGTGTGTGTTTTTATGTGTGCACCCGTGTGTGTGTTTGAGTGTGTACACATAAAGGAGTCCGAGTCTGTGTGCCTCTGGTGAGAACATGGGCAGTCCTGCACCAAAAAAAGATCGCTGCCAGAAAGTAGTAATCTCTGTGATGAAGGAGAGATGGATGAAAAGCCATAAGATTTATTTCCATGGCCCTCCTAAGGGAGAGGATTAGTGGACATTGACAGGGCCAGGATTTCATTCCTCAAAGGAGGGCAATTAATCCTTTGCTGCGCCGGCCAAACCCAGCCCCGTAAAACCTAGAAAACGACATATTGTATGTATTTGTGAAAAATTGTGATCGCTAATCACTACTTTTATCCTTACATATAAACATTGCATTTCTAATTTCGGCAAGAGAGCCTGGGGGTTGAGCAGTCGTATTTCCAGTTCCACATTCACTATGATCTCTAGCTCACTTTTAATTAGGCATAAGGCTTAGGAGAGCATGAATACTGTGATCCGCCTCATATAAACAATAACATACTGAAATTAAGTTAATATCCTGCAGCACTCTCTAACCCTCAAATGCACACAAAATCAAACATGTAAACCCACCTAATAAGATACCGCATGATGCTAAGACGGACCAGCTCGAGCATGCACACACATACGTGCACACCCTGCTACGGACCTGCTGGCCTTTTAATGCTGGTGGGTGGTCTGTCTAATTAAAAGCGTTGGATATCAGTGGCGGGGCCTCTCCGTGCATGACACCACTGCAGTCGGCTTCAGTCTGGGCACTAAGCTAGCAGGGCTCGCTGTATCATTAGCAGTGCTCTCCGACAAGCTATTAAAGTCCACAGCCAATGCAGCTCTAATCCACACACACTGTGCCTTTTCCTCCAACCCCTCAGATATTCCCCTTACTAGCCTACACTCACAAAAGGTGGACCAAAGGAGTTCCATGTGTGGGTGTGTACGTGGGTGTGTGTGCATGTACATGAAGGGGTGTGTATGTCAGTATGCATTATAAAAGCTGCCAAGAGCACTAAAATGAAATTATGGTCCACCTGCGTAACTGACAACTTCACAAGAGAGCATCTTCAATGGAGAGAGTCTGGCTTAATTTAGTCAGCAAGCCAACTCTACTAGTAGCCTAGGTAACCTGAGTCAGAAAGGGAGGAGAGGAACGGGGGACCGTAATGGAATAGAGGACAGGTTTTGAGGGACTCACCCCATGATGAGGCTGTTGATGTAGTCATTCCCATCCATGTGACCAAACTGGAAGTCCCTGCAGCCGAAAGACAAATCGTGGCATGAGCGAGAGAGGCAGCTCATCAAAATAAACAAACAGTACACCGAAATGCTTAAAAGCCTTCCTCATCTCACTGAAATGTGCAACAATAAAACCCTGTTCCAATTTGGAACAAACTTCAAATTCCCTTTCTCCCCCACAATAGTGCAGAAACGAGAAGTAACGCTGAATGGAATAACATGCAAACATGCTGTGCCTCTCTGAAAGAAAAATTGGGATCATTTTGGTGTCTGGTGGGGAAAAAAACAAAACCCAAAGCTCCGTCCTATGCTGTCCTCCTCCTCCCCATCTTTTTTTTTTCCTTGCGCTACAAAAAAAGTCTCGGGTGATTTATCTAACGATAAGGCAGAGGAGGAATTCAATTTGTATCTCATTGTACTGCGCTGTGTTTGAGCAGAATGCATTGTGGGTGCAGCTGGGAAGGGGGTGGGTTGGGGGGGGCTCAGAAGTCCTAGGAAGCCAGCGACTTCCACTGAATGACTGATTATGGGGGGCTTCAACGTATATATTACATTCATATTGAATCATAGCCATGGCTCGTGTGGCTGTCCCCTGGGTGTGAGACAATACTGACTGTGCTGGCGTCACTGACATGATTATGAAGAGACTCCACCGCATAATAACTCCGCAGGATTCAAGGCAGCATTAGTCCGGGTTACTGATAATCTGTCTAAACAGTATTAGGCCCGACTGGGAATGAAGCCCCCCTGGAAGATTTCAGGTCGCCACTTTCATACTGAAACACAGCACACTGTGTTAACAGCGTTGTGCGACTCCTCTTATGGAGAGAATAAGACCCACATTCTCAAAGCTAAACTCTGTAGGGGAATGTGGGCGTATCAGCGATATAGGATTAAGCAGAATATGTGAACACATTTGTGGTAATGATTTGTCTTTTCCCCTTTATGCTTTGACTTGCACTGCTTTACCCATTCAGCCACTTGAAAATTAGTAGGCACATCTCTCATTGCCACCCAACCTCCACCTCCACACATGCATGCACGCACACACGCACACCCCAACGACTTCGCATTACCCCTGCATGCAGATCGTGTCACATCGCAACAGACACAGACATCATTACTGACACCGAATTTAAATCGCAAAATACACACCCGCCTACCTACACATGAAAGCCTTCAAATCTGTGTATTCTGGTTGCACACTCGCTCACACACTTGCTCGCTCTCACGAAACACGTTCGCATGCTTCCCACGACTTAATGAGTAGGCCCATCTCAGATCTGAGAGATTGCATTTATTGTTCTGTCACAATGCTGCAGAGGGAGGGGGAGCCAAATGCCACGGCATTCATTACCGCGACACTCTGTGCTCACTCATTCAAATGACAGTCATCCTCTCCGATCCACTGACTGCTGCCTCTGTGCCCCCGCCAACTGCACGGGGCGACGTGCGGGCGTACAGCCGTAATTACAATCACCGCTTAGGTGTGTCAGAACACATTTGGCAGCTCTGATCTCTGCTGGGATCTCAAAGAGTCTCAAGCGGCTGACTTCAAAAAAAACAAGGCCAGGTAATATGGCAGATAGTCTCTAATTGATGATAGGGATCGGTGTAATTCAATCAGTCCTTATGGGACTGCCTGGAGAGGGGGAAAACATTTTGATCGGGGAGATCTGAGATACACCTCTTCATTTAACAGCAGGTCTTGGCTCTGATGAGTCAACTCGTCAATGTCTGGGCATAGTACTTAACCTGGCCAGCAGTACGATGTTTTCCATCCATCCATCCATTATCCAAGCCGCTTATCCCAACCAGGGTTGCGGGGATGCTGGAGCCTATCTCAGCAGTCATTGGACGGCAGGCCGTCAGTCCATCACAGGGCCGACACACTCACACCTAGGGACAATTTAGTATGGCCGATTCACCTGACCTACATGTCTTTGGATTGTGGGAGGAAACCAGACCACCCAGAGGAAACCCAAGCAGACACGGGGAGAACATGCAAACTCCACACAGAGGACGACCCGGGATGACCCCCAAGGTTGGACTACCCCAGGGCTTGAATCCAGGACCTTCTTGCTGTGAGGCGACCTCACGAACCACTGCGCCCCCGTGCCGCAGTACAATGTTTTATCAGTCCAAATAGGGAATTTGTTTATTCGTCTAACCCTTCACAGGCTGGTCAGAATATGAAGGCAGTGGCAAAACAGCGCTTCATGCAGCTATTGGAGATTCAGTGTCTCCCTCAAGCAACCTGCAAGATGACAGGATGTTTGCAAGCACAGGGCCTTGAACCCACGATCTCTGGTTGAAAAACATCTGAAAAAAAATATTTTTTTTTAAGGCTGTATATGGCTGCCCAGCTTCCCAAACAGCTCTGGGTTGGATTTGAAACTATGTTCTTTCTGAGTGTTGGCTCAATGAGTCATGGTGCATACCGTACCCTTGCAAAGTTATGAATTCTCCTGAACCGGTCAACCTTGTGTTTCTCTATCCTTTCCTGTTTCTCCCCACAATGCTATCCAGTAAAATAATCCTTCTAATATCTGCAGTACTAAAAAATAAATAAATAAATAAAGGTCATTGGTTACTTTACGTGAGTGATCAGACAAACGAACCTGTTATTACTGAGCCTGGTGAAATTGAGTTAAATTCAAATGGCTTTGAATTTGAATTTGAATTGAGTCCCTCTCCACTAAAAGAACTTGTTGAACCAGACAGAACATAATGCAAACATGCAATCTCCTGGTGTGACCCTGAGTTACTCCCATAAAGCTGAGATATTAATACAACTTGAACCAACATGGGTTTGATTGATGGCTGAAAAGAACGCCTATATTTGGAAACTGACACTTTGCATAATTATCTCCCTACTGCGATGGGGGGAGAAAACAGACGTACCCTGACAGAAGCATGAACCGGCTTCTGAGGAGACGGCCGATGTTCCCATGCGAGTGTGCCCTCTTAAATTAATTGCACAAAAATGGATATGCATCTTTGACCTCCTCCCACACCTGTGCCTTACCTGTTAAATTGTTCTCTGTATTCCCGGGCCACCCTCTGAATCAGGGTCTTTAATCTTAAAGCAAATAAGAGGGAAGTAAATGACGACAGGTTAAAGCCTACGCCTCATTCATGCCAAGCTTGCAATTTGCAGAAAACTAAACTGAAACTAAACAACAGCAGGAGGCCTTATATTCATTTGGAAAGCCTTGCATTTAAATGCCATTACAATGGTTTCTAAGGGAGTGCATGTTCGTCTTTTATCTAAAAGCCATGCTTTAACTTGGCTGTTCTCTATACCTGCCGCTGTCCCCTGTCGGGTCTTTCTCATCGATGACTGCAATCGCCACCAATTTGCCTGTTGTAGTCGACAGGGGATTACAAATTACAGCCACAAAGAACAAGAGAGAAGAGGAAAGACGAGAGCAATGACAAAAAGGCTTGGGAATAGATAAGAGTGCTGACCAAGAGAGGAAAGTAAAAAAAAAAAAAATCAAGGACACATTAGGCAATCTTAAGCCTTTTCCTGTCAATAACTGCAAACAAGTGGTCACTCACTGGCACAGGGGCTATTTTAGACCAGCTCGAAACCTGTAATATGGCAAATGGGCCTAAAGAAAAACAAATGTTACACAACTAGAGGGGAGTGTTTTAAACTAGTTGGGGTGGTCTGAGGTTGCAGAGCGCTAGTCTGCCCCCTGGTGTTCATTCTGAAGACTCGAAAGCTTTTGCAGGCATGGTTGGATGGATGGAGGGTTGCAGAACGTGGGAAGCCAGAGGTAAAAAGTTGTCTGTGTAATTCAAATATCCCTGTAGGGTTTTGTCTGGTACCTGAAAATAATTACTTTTTCCCCACACAGTGTAAAGTGGTGACTAAGCCCATATGTTTTCAATTTTGAGTGGGACACAGATGGAAAAATCAAACTCGGGCAGAGAACTCAAAACATGAATAAGAAAAAAAATGAGGTATTTCTGGATAAATTACAAGAGCATTAGTGGATGAATTCATTTGAAGAATAAAAAGAACAGATTTATACCACTATTAAATTAATAAAGGTCGCCGAAGGCGGGCAGATCCAGGCATTGTACCTTTGTACCTAAATGTAATTGTCTAGCACTTATCCTCATGTAAAAATGTGCATTGCAATAGCTGTTTTTTTTATACTTTTCCCAGGGGCATACTAAAAATGCTGATTTGTAAAACAAATCCGATTTTTAACATTCTTAAGATAAAAAAAAACAAAACATCCAAAACTGGGGAGAAAGGGAACAGAGGAAAAGAGAAAAGCTGGATTCATTGGATCGTAAGGTGACGACAGGTTTTATGGATACGGCACCTGTTTCGCCCAGCTCATAGAGCGTGAAGCCATCGATCTGGAGGTATCCTTGGAAGCGCTCTTTGTTCACCCAGGATGACAAGCTACCATCCTCATACTCTGCAAAAGAAAGAAATAACCGTACAGAAAGAGAAACAAATAATAATAATTTGAAAAAAAAACCGTCTAGTGTCATAAAGTACACGTCTCCCTGTTTTAAAAAAAAAAAAAAAAAGCGGTTTAATGGCCTATTGATGGCCTGCCTGTAAGATGACATTTACCATCAATGCACAGCCGAATAGGCCACAAGCTGCACATTCATCGCCAGAGATCATTTAATGATGGAAAACATTTTGAAAGGACGCATTGATTGAGGGCCGCTGGGGCCACAACGTCGGCACCGCTACCTCGAGGCGGAAAGAGAAACTGTCCACACGACCGACTTGTGCGTCAGAGCAGGCATGTCGGGAAGCAACGTCGGTGCAAATATTTGAAGAAAAATGGGTACACAAAGTCCTCAAAACAGAGGTGACGGAACATTTTCACCAGTGTGGCTCATCTGCAAAGGCCACGTGACAGCTGAAGAAACGCTTAAATCTATTCCATGTGCAACATACAAATCAAGATATTTAAGGATACTGAAACAGGCAGCAGCTTTCCTTTTACTGCAATTGTGGTCTATTTTAGTCTGGGTTGCCATCTGTCGGAATACCCAAAAGCTCACCTCACTACCAGAAACATCTTACACTTCCTTAAAAAAAATAATCATTAAACGGATGAATAAATAAATACATCATGTTAGAAAAAAGTAGTAAACACATTCACAAAACAGTCTGCAGATTTTTTCCATTGTACAGGGAATGCATTGGTCCCCATAAACACCACAAAACCAACCATACATTGCAAGAAGAAGAGAGAACTCTGTATTGTCTCCTGAGTTTCAGCATCTGCAGACAACATGCAAATGGAAAACAGTGTTTGTCCCTCAAGCAAAAAAAAAAAAAAAACCAAACAAACAAAACAAAACAAATCTGGTCAAAACTAAAATATTTTCTCTAAGTACAGCCACATGATGGTCATAATTGATGTCAAATTTAGCCCAAGACCTGCTAATAAGACACCGTGACCTCCCTGCCGCCATTACAGATGTTATTATGAGAACACTGAACATGGTGCCGCATGCTGGGGCTCCCAAAGGAGACGGTGGGCTACTAGTCACGGTGCTTATCATAACTACCTAAGAACTGGAACGAGCTTGTAAAAAAAAAAAAAAACCAAGGTCACACCATATAGCAGTACTACAACCCAAGTGATCTAAATGCATGTGTGCTGCTTGCTACCACTGCCAAAATACACAGAGAGACTCCTGGTTCAGAGTGCTGAGTCAGACGTTTTGGGCAGAAATTCCAGAGAGTTCTTTCCACAGATGTTTTGGCTTACGAGACAGCAGGCAGCTGCCCTGCTTTCCCCTCCGATCCTCGGTAGCAAAGCGGAGGCGGAGGGGAGGAGAGTGAGAGGGGGAGTGTTGAAGCCCTCATGCTGGGTTCGTGCAGCCGGATGAGCCTCTACAACTGAATGGCCCTCCTTCACCTTGAAACAAATTAGAGCTGCTCTCTTCCCGGGTGTCAGCCCTGAAATCTCCATACTGCCCTACGGGAGTCTGTCGGCCCCGAGTTCACACAGTGGGAGACAGAAAGAGAGAAATAAAGAAGAAAAGATGGCGGCAGGGAGGGGAGGATAAACACGGGCAGTGGGAGGAGTGGAAATGACGCGGCGTCAAGAGTTTTGAGAGGAAGCAAGAGGCAGCTCTGACATATTTCAAAGATGAAGGTTAATGCCATGGAGGACCTTTGAGACAATGCAAAAAAAAAAGTAAGGCAACAAGACCAAAAGGGGAACAAGACAGGAGACAGAGAGGGAGAAATATAGGGAAAGGGATGTCATATTACCGAAGATAACTCACACAGAATTTGAATAAAGGCCAGAGGACGACTAAGCACTGAGCTCATTTTAGTATTAATGGCCAGATCTAACCATACAAGAACACATTCAGTATCAACAGTGACAGCGCTCTGACAGTTCTGTATCACAGCTGCACCGCTTTCTGCTTTTACGAAACCAGAAAAAGAGGTGCAGCTGTGATACATTGCCGACTTAATGAGGGGGGACAATTTGGCAGACAATAATTACAGGTCATTTCATTTTCGCCAATTTATCATCCATATTGATTTTATGAATCCCTAATAGCAAAGAAGAGCAAATACTGTCTAGCGACCCTGCCTCCAAAGTGTCACTCGTACGCTATCACTTTCGGAGGCATGAGCTCATCTTTTCATCGCATACAGCCTGTCGCTTAAGAGTGCGCTATAAATGTATGCAAACTAATTCTGCCTTGCAGCTGGCTGCAATATAAACATTTTCATACAGCTGCTATTACTGCCAAACCATAAACCATTGAACGGTTCTACAGAAAGCCTGACACAAGACATACTGTGTAACAGACAAGGAAAAACAGGTCTGAAAGCAGCCCGCTTGGAAAGCCAACTCTACATTCAACAAAACAGCAAGCCAACTAATGTACCGACTGTGTCGATATCAGCAGTCATTATGATATTACAGAGCTAGCATGTAGTCCATTAGCTGTCATTGCACGGAGGCTATGCAATATGCAACATGGAGGATGCCTATGCAATAAACAAATGGCTTCCTGCAACAACAAACTCTTAAACCCAGGCATGTGGTTTAGCGTCAGTAACATTATAAAATGTTGTGCTACATCTTTGTAGAAGTCTGAATCTGAGAACTTATTAAACATATATGAGCTGTGCTGTGCTATTTTTTACAGGACTCTCTGAAATTGACAGTGCTGTTTGCAATGTGCACAAAACCCATCAAAGCTCGACAACATCATGTTGAACCGCAAATTATATATATATATATATATATATATATATATATATTCCGCCCTCATTAGTTGAGCACTCACAACACCATTTCGGGGGGAAAAAAACTATATATATATATATATATATATACACACACACACACACACACACACACACACACACACACACACACACACACACACACACACACACACACAAAGGCTCCGATTGGTCAGACTGTGGTGTCACTCGCTGTCAGATATTCTTTAAAACATCCTAATTTAAGACCTGCAGCATGACAACACCGAAGACACTCTGAATTTCTAATAAGCATTAGACATTGAAAGCTTCCCCAGGGTATGAAAATACATAAATATATCGTCGCCATATGCATTTCAGGTAATCTTAAAATTGTGTCAGACAGGAGATATTCGGACATTCGTTTGCCATGTCAACATTTATCTGAGGAGCAGTCAAATGAAACTCTATGGGAACATCATGCAAAGTCATTCTGACTTGGCACACCACATGAGATGCCTAAATCTTGCTTAACTGATGCTACGCTTTCGACAGTCATTCAGACAACATCCCTTCGGCGCACGCTCGGCGAGACCAATCCTCTCTGCAACATCACAAAAGACAGTTGGCAAGAAGCTAGACACAGTGGAAGACAGGTAAATATGGACTACTGGATATGGCCAAAAACCCATCTGTTATGTACACTGGTGAATTCTCGTGTACTACACAAGTTCTCTCTCGGGTATATTTGGCTAAAAAAAACAGAAAAACAAAAAACAGGTTTATGATTATTATCACGATTTTCTTTTTTCTTTAAAACAAACATTTCTCCTAGATGGAAGGGAGGGGTAAATCTGCCTTGTGAAAGTATTTTGTTCTGCTGCTTGCCTTCTCAGTTCCCTGACAACCTTGACGTGCCGTCAGCGCTGCAAGGCTGTTTATTCAGAACATGCTGCGTATCAGAGTGCTGGAGGACTCTGTGGAATGCGGAGTTTTTGTCATCAACATCTATTGTGGAGACTCAGTTCTGCTGGGATTGTGGAGCAGGAAGCCCCCTTTCCATAACGGCCAGGTGGAGCAGACGGACGTCAGGTGGGACACAGAGCGATGCTCAGAGCTGGACTTTGTCCTGCGGGCCCTGCACCGCGCACCGAACCTCCCCAACAGCCACTACTGGCTCCCCTTTGTGCTCGCACTGTGCCTGGACGCTCTGTCCTTCCGCTTCCGCCTGCCAGCCCGAGCCCTGAGCAGTAAAGACATCCAGGACCTCTTAGAGGAACGTGGCGAACTGATGCTGCAGCGCTGAGGAACCCGATGCAGAAAGGTAGCTTCTCTTAAAGGCTCTGAGCTAATGCAGACCATCTCATTAACCTGGTTTCTGACTCACTCACTCACAGACGGACATTTAGTCTCACAGTTAGATGCACCATCTGGGTAGATTTGGGGGATGGGGGGGGGGGTTGTGATCCCACCAAAAATGTTTGTGGATGACTGCATGTAATATACTGTGTTGTAAGATGACAGAGATTCTGTGTGCTGTTTTTCTAACAATATCAGAATCAAATCAAAAATATATTTTTCTGGGCATCCGGGTGGCGTGGCGGTCTATTCCATTGCCTACCAATATGGGGATCGCTGGTTCAAATCCTCAAGTTACCTCCGGCTTGGTCAGGCATCCCTACAGACACAATTGGCCGTGTCTGCAGGTGGGAAGCTGGATGTATGTGTCCTGGTCGTTGCACTAGCGCCTCCTCTGGTCAGTCGGGGCGCCTGTTCGGGGAGAATAGCGTGATCCTCCCACGCGCTATGTCCCCCTGGTGAAACTCCTCACTGTCAGGTGAAAAGAAGCGGCGGGCGACTCCACATGTATCAGAGGAGGCATGTGGTAGTCTGCAGCCCTCCCCAGATCGGCAGAGGGGGTGGAGCAGCAACCAGGATGGCTTGGAAGAGTGGGGTAATTGGCCGGATACAATTGGGAGAAAAAGGCGGGGACAAAGAAAAAAATAAAAATAAAAAAAAATAAAAAGTGCTCTATCACATTTTAACATGCTCAGCTAAATTCATCTTTTTTTGATAAAGGTTTCAAAGTGTTACTGCCGTGCCAGCTAGCTTTTCTGCGTAGCCTGTTAGCTAAAACATGATTCAGACGAATCATGTTCCGCCTGTCCTTGTGACAGTGACTGGTGCTTGTGTGAGTCAGGACCTGGCCATGTCGGGTTCAGATGTTTATACACGACCAGCCCAGCACTGGTTTCTTTGGCTCAGGCTTGTGGTCTCCCACGCCCACATGGGCCAGTCATCCACCCAAGGCTGCTATGTGTGTTCACCCAGAGACTAACCACCACGACATCACTGGCCTGACCGCCGAGACAATAGCGGGCAGAACCCTGGGATGCTTTTATGATGGGCTAGGCACACCATAACTCAGCGTGGTGAGCAAGATTAAAGAAGACGAGTTGGGGATGAAAAAGTGGAACAGCAGAGCTTCAAAGTTACGGGGGGGGGGGGGGTGAAATAAAATCGGCCACACAGACACAAAGAAGGAAGAGGGGGAGGAAAGGAAGGCAGAAGACTAGCAACAGTATATGACACAGAGTTAATCCTATCTGAATTAAAATGTCTTAATTTCCCAGGAAAACTCATCTCTGGTAAGTCTAACTGAAGAAGACGCAAGGCTGAGACATCACCGAAGGTGAGGTGTGGGTTTTTTGCAAACACCAGATTCCAATACTCACCATCATAGGTGAAGTAAGCCCCATCCTTGAAGACTACAACTGCAGGAAGCTCTGGCAAAGCCACAGACTGGTGACAACACATAAAAAAAAATATGATTTAAAATCAAACTCCATTAATTCTCTTTTCCTTTGTTAATTTATGGTCACCTGGAATGTGTGATATGGGACCGTTGGCAACAGGCCACCACAGCCAATTGTGGACCTCATCCAAAGTAGTGCTGCAATAGGCAATGATATATAGTATATACGCATGCACACACGCACACGTACACGCACGCACACACACGCACACACGCATGCGCGCGCGCACACACACACACACACACACACACACCTGAATTTGATGTGCATCTTACTATTGATGTCTGCTATTTAGTGACAGCATTGCTAGAGACTGGAAATTCATATCTTTTAGTAAACAATAATAATAAATGTGATTCTCACTGGCTAGAAACAAAATGTAAGGCAATTAAGCACAAAACCGTTTATGTATGATTTGCATCCTTGAACTTTGACTATTTGGAGCCATGTCTTTTTCCTTTTTTGGGGTGGGATTTTTCCCTCTTTTGCTCCCCAGCTGTACCCATCCAATCACCCCACTCTTCCGAGCCGTCCCGGTCGCTGCTCCACCCCATCTGCCAATCTGGGGAGGGCTGCAGACTACCACATGTCTCCTCCGATATATGTGGAGTCGCCAGCCACTTCTTTCCACCTGACAGTGAGGAGTTTCACCAAGGGGACGTAGTGCATGGGAGTATCACGCTATTCCCCCCCAGTTCCCCCTCCCGCCCGAACAAGTGCCCCGACTGACCAGAGGAGGCGCTAGTGCAGCGACCAGGACACATACCCACATCCAGCTTCCCACCTGCAGACACGGCCAATTGTGTCTGTAGGGACGCCCGACCAAGCCGGAGGCAACACGTGGATTTGAACCGGTGATCCCCATGTTGGCAGGCAACGGAATGGACCGCTACGCTACCCGGACGCCCCAGTTATTTATTTTGATGAGAATGAAACCTGAAAATTTGCATTAGATAAAACCGTGCAATTATTCACTGATTTAGTGTATCTGCATTGAAATAAAGAACTTTCCAAACAGACTGACAGGTCTTTATGTAGCTCCAGCAGCTCACCTCCGGTAAGGCGTCTTCTGAAGCCGAGAAGAAATAAGTGTAGACAACGAGCTCAGTGGCCACGTCAATGTACTTCTCCTGCAAGGGCAAACAGGTCTCTCTCAGCATCTCAGGTTTTACACAAAAAGCTTTCAATAAGTTGCCATATAACAGCTGTCAAAGCTATGTCACATGCAGGGTGCTATTAAAGAGCTGCGCTCCACTGGAGGTCTTGGCGACACTGACAGGAACATTGCTTTAACCGCTCAATCAATACACAACACTCAAATCCTGTGACAGCCCCGGTGAAATGTATTATTCATGCCGTGAAGTGGTCGCTTTTGTCCAAAGAGCGTTACAGTTAAACGATGACATGAGTTTGTTTTTTTATATATGTGTGGCCCTGATTCAGCCATTGTCTGAGTCTGACTAAATATATATGACCAGAAAAATAGATGGTACTTACTTTGAGAGGAGACTCTCCGCCGATGTAAACAAAGAGCACGTCATGTCGTTTCATCATGTGCTCGAACATCTGCTTACTTGGAAGTGCCCGCACTGTTGGTCTGGAATAGGGAGATATATATACGTATATATACACTCACTGGCCACTTTATTAGGTACACCTTGCTAGTACCGGGTTGGACCCCCTTTTGCCTTCAGAACTGCCTTAATCCTTCGTGGCATAGATTCAACAAGGTACTGGAAACATTCCTCAGAGAGTTTGGTCCATATTGACATGATGGCATCACGCAGTTGCTGCAGATTTGTCGGCTGCACATCCATGATGTGAATCTCCCGGTCCACCACATCCCAAAGGTGCTCTATTGGATTGAGATCTGGTGACTGTGGAGGCCATTTGAGTACAGTGAACTCATTGTCATGTTCAAGAAACCAGTCTGAGATGATTCGAGCTTTATGACATGGCGCGTTATCCTGCTGGAAGTAGCCATCAGAAGATGGGAACACTGTGGTCATAAAGGGATGGACATGGTCAGCAACAATACTCAGGTAGGCTGTGGCGTTGACACGATGCTCAATTGGTACTAAGGGGCCCAAAGTGTGCCAAGAAAATATCCCCCACACCATTACACCACCACCACCAGCCTGAACCGTTCATACAAGGCAGGATGGATCCATGCTTTCATGTTGTTGACGCCAAATTCTGACCCTACCATCCGAATGTCGCAGCAGAAATCGAGACTCATCAGACCAGGCAACGTTTTTCCAATCTTCTATTGCCCAATTTTGGTGAACCTGTGCGAATTGTAGCCTCGGTTTCCTGTTCTTAGCTGACAGGAGTGGCACCCGGTGTGGTCTTCTGCTGCTGTAGCCCATCTGCCTCAAGGTTCGATGTGCTGTGCGTTCTTCTGCATACCTCGGTTGTAATGAGTGGTTATTTGAGTTACTGTTGCCTTTCTATCAGCTCGAACCAGTCTGGCCATTCTCCTCTGACCTCTGGCATCAACAAGGCATTTTCGCCCACAGAACTGCCGCTCACTGGATATTTTCTCTTTTTCGGACCATTCTCTGTAAACCCTAGAGATGGTTGTGCGTGAAAATCCCAGTAGATCAGCAGTTTCTGAAATACTCAGACCAGCCCGTCTGGCACCAACAACCATGCCACATTCAAAGTCACTTAAATCACCTTTCTTCCCCATTCTGATGCTCGGTTTGAACTGCAGCAGATCGTCTTGACCATGTCTACATGCCTAAATGCATTGCGTTGCTGCCATGTGATTGGCTGATTAGAAATTTGCGTTAACGAGCAGTTGGACAGGTGTGCCTAATAAAGTGGCCGGTGAGTATATATATAACTTTGTTAAAAGAAACACTCAATGATAGGAAAAATGATCAACAAATAAGGAGCAAAATAATCCAGTGATTCATGCCATAAGCACTCATGATTACTTGCGGCATGAAACGAGCTTGTACTGTCTCATAAAGAATGTACTTGAATCACTGGATTATATATATATATATATATATATAATATTATTTTACATTACAGTCATTAAGCCGACGCTACACACACACACACACACACACACACACACACACACACACACACACACACACACACATATGCTTATTTAAAGATCAGTACTCAAAAACCCATCAGTTTAAACCTAAAGCTAACATCTCTCTGTGCATGCTTAATAATCCAGGTAAGGAAATGTTTCATTGTGACCTCTTCAGTCTCAACTGACTGCAGGTATCCCCACCCTTATAAACGATACAGTGGTGTAACGACTGAAAACAACGATCGGCTTCATATGCAGATAGGCGTGACCATTAACTAGAGTTTCAATGGCCATGTGTACTATTCACAGAGGATTTGGGAGTGTTTGCATTCACAGCATTGCAAGATGGTGACAGATGTACTCTTAGCCCCCCCCAGTTCAGGGATGGTCGTTCCCTCTTTCACACAGATGGCATCTTTAACTCCCCATTCAAACCAGCGTTCCTCCCTATCAAGGATGTGCACATCCTCATCCTTGAAAGACTGGCCACTGGTCTGTAGATGGGTGTAGACTGTAGAGTCCTGGCCTGACGTGTTAGCTCTCCTGTGTTGTGCCACCCTCTTGGTCAGCATCTGTTTGGTTTCCCCAGTGTACAAGTCACAGCAACCCTCCTGGCACTTAACAGCGTACACTATACTGCTCTGTTTGTGCCGGGGGACCCAATCCGTGGTCCACCCCAAAGATCCAATCCTTTGGGTGGACCAAGGATCGATCCTGACCCCCTGGCCACCAAGGGGGGGGGGGGCTGAGAGTACATCTGTCACCATCTTACATTGCTGTGATTGCATTGAAACGTTTCTCTCAACTTTCTATGACCTAAAGCTAACAGTTTTTTTTTTGTTTTTTTTTTAATCAAAGTCAATTTACATGTATAGCCGTAACTCACAATTTAGTCACGTTATAATCCCGTTACATCATGTACAAAACACTATCCTTAGATCCTCAAATCACACAAGGAGCTCATGAGGAACTCTGCAGAAGACTACTTGTCAGGGGGGAAAAATTAGCGGGAAACTCAGGAAGAACATCAAAGGAGGGCTCCCTCCTCCAGGACGGACAGACATGCAGAAGCTGCCAAGCGGGCAGAATGGATAAGCAGTACAGATTTACAATAATCACTCAATGAGGAAATTTACAACTACACAAGTTATAGCACGGAAGATACATAATATATAGAATGATTCTGTAGGGTCAGCGAAGTAAGTGAAACTTCATGATTATATAGTTGACACTTTGGGGAAATTTTAGCCTTTTTTATACAGGACAGTCGAGATAGACAGGAAACACGGATGAAGAAGGAAGGGGGAGACATGCAGCAGGTTCTTTGTACCACAAGGTTGGGCGTTTTTTTTTTGTTTTTTTAATGCAAGATTGTGATTGAAACAAATTTATGACGTTCAGAGACCTTTTTTTTCTTCTATGGTTGTGGCTCCATCTAGTGGTGATTCAAATACTTGCAGCCATGGGTCTGGGTTGATTTAGCCTCAAAGAGGAGAAAATCTGCCAGGCTCAATTGACACACTGGCTTAGGCCGGAGGGGTGGAGGGGGAAATTCAATGAGCTTTGACAGAGATACGAGCTGTGTTCATGACCATGATTGCACAAATACAATGCACCGAGCTGACCCTGTCGCATGACTCCTTGGTGAGCGAAATGCTTCAGTAGGGAGAACCCATTGACTTACCCCGCCACTCTGTTGGCAAACTCAATGACATCGTCTTTTGTCCTCGGACCTTTGTAGTTGTAGGCGAGATCACCCTTTAACCTAGGAAAGACACAGAGAGAGACCGTCACAAAGAGTGAAATGGTACTTTTATTGGAATAGCATTTAGTGCAATAATAATAATCCATCCATCATCCAAACTGCTTATCCTGCTCAGGGTCATGGGGATGCTGGAGCCTATCCCAGTAGTCATTGGGCGACAGGCGGGGAGACACCTTGGACAGGCCGCCAGGCCATCACAGCCCCCCCACCCCACACCACACCACACCACACCACACACAGGGACAATTTAGTATGGCCAATTCACCTGACCTACATGTCTTTGGACTGCGGGAGGAAACTGGAGCACCCGAAGGAAACCCATGCAGACACGGGGAGAACATGCAAACTCCTCACAGAGGATGACCCGGGATGACCCCCAAATTTGGACTACCCCCGGGCTTGAACCCAGGACCTTCTTGTTGTGAGGCGACCGCACTAACCACTGCGCCACCATGCCACCATAATAATAATAATAACAATAATAATAACATTAATGTGTAGCAGAATTTTTAAACAATTTACAAAATACTTTCATAAATACAAAGAGCATGATCAAATATAAAAAATAATAGAAAGGGGAAGCTGTCAAACAATTAATAGGGATATTTTAAACCATTTTCTTCTGTGGACTTAAAATGGGAGGGAAGAAACATTTACAAGTGCTTAAATGTGAGCTGGATATAAACACTGCACCAACTATTTTGTCAGCTAGGCACTTTGCATTGGAGTGAAGGGGGTTAGTTTGATTTAAAAAACTAAAAAGAAGTGCTCAAAAGGTGAGCTACTGGCTAATCTACTACTACTACTACTACTACTACTACTACTACTACTACTACTACTGCTACTACTACTACATTTGACTGCTCCCATTAGGGGTCACCACAGTGGCTCATCCGTTTCCATCTCTTCCTGTCCTTTGCATCTTTCTCTGTCACACCAGCCACCTGCATGTCCGCCCTCACCACATCCATAAACCTCCTTTGGCCTTCCTCTTTTCCTCTTCCCTGGCAGCTCCATATTCAGCATCCTTCTCCCAATATAGCCCGCATCTCTCCTCCACACATGTCCAAACCATCTCAATCTTGCCTCTCTTGCTTTGTCTCCAAACCGTCCAACCTGAGCTGTCCCTCTAATATACTCGTTCCTAATCCTGTCCTTCTTCATCACTCCAATGAAAATCTGAGCATCTTCAACTCTGCCACCTCCAGCAGGGTTGTCTTTTCATCAGTGCCACCATCTCCAAACCATACAGCATAGCTGGTCTCACTACCATCATGTAGACCTTCCCTTTAACTCTTGCTGGTACCCATGCGCTGATAACGTTCATCATCACACCTTCGATTTCCAGCTTCATACTCATCCCTCTGTCCGACACGCTCTCCACCTCCAAAGGTGAGCTACTGGCTAATACTGCAGCTAATGCCAGATACAAAACTCGATACAAAAACAAAAAAGATAGGTTAAAACCCATTTTAAAAATGCTGCTCTGAGGGGAGACCTACTTTGGTAGCTAAATTTTCCAATTTAAATGATCAAACCCGAAGGTGAGCAAACAAAGGACTCTGCCTAATGAAGCTCTCATCTAGGAAATGTCTCATCTAGAAAATGTGGAGGTTAAAACCCAACAACAAGCAAAACACATTAAGAAGTGATTACTAAGGTTGCATCATCCTACAGGGCTTAATGGACTCGGGGGAAATGGATTACTAAATTCGTTGTCTCCGTCACGGGGGAGGTGTCCTGTGGTCTTCGGAGGGTGTTTCATCACTTGTTAGGTTTAATATGGTGTGCCCTGTCGTGATCCTATGGCAGTTTCTCAAAAGAGCCAACATACTGTAATGGGGGGGGGGGGGTCCATCTTGATGTTCTCCAGATGAATGGCTTTGTCTCCAAAGAACGAGCGACTCATTATTTCAGATGGTTAACTCTGTCAAGTCACCAAAAGTTCTAGCTGTTGAGCAGCTGGTGTCAAGCCAAATTCATTCATTACAATAATAATGAAAAAAGAAATCTTTCAGCACATCAGGAAAAAAACTATTCCTAATGTGGACCTGGAACAGAACAGCTGAAGGGGAAGATGGAGGAAGTCTACCACACGTTAGGTAGAGCACCGATTTAAATACCGATGTCTTCCAGAATCCACAAGGCCAAGTTGGCACACATTTTATTATTTTCTAAAGGTTTTATTTTAAAGCGCTCTTCTCCATTCAGACACACTGTTCACCACGTCATAAAGCTGCACCCAGGAATATCAAATCCCCCCCTTTTTTTCCCCCAATTGTATCCTGCCAATTGCCCCTCTCTTGCCGCTTCTTTTCACCTGACAGTGAGGAGTTTCACCAGGGGGATGTAGCATGTGGAAGGATCACGCTATTCCCCCCAGTTCCCCCTTCCCCCCTGAACAGGTGCCCTGACCCGACCAGAGGAGGCGCTAGTGCAACGACCAGGACACATACCCACATCTGGATTCCCACCTGCAGACACAGCCAATTGTGTCTGTAGGGACGCCCGACCAAGCCGGAGGTAACACGGGGATCCAAACAGGCGATCCCCATGTTGGTAGGCAACGGAATAGACCGCCACACCATCCAGACACCCCAGAATACCAACTTTCAATTAAAAATAATCAGCGCAACAACCTGTGAACACAATTAGCTTAGCATTCGTCCTGTAAGTGACAACAACAGGATTCCCACTTGATTAGGTCCCCTCATGAATTCTCCAAGGGATAAAACCCCGAGGTGACATACTATGTACACAGCATGAGAGGGAAGAACAGCAATAAAAGCTAAAAAATAACTATCGTTAAAAAAAAAGAAGAAGTAAACACACTCATATAAAGAGATGGCTGCCAATAACATGAAACCATCTCTTTATCTTATCTCCAGCTGATTTATTAAAAAGACTCATTTAATTTTTCCTAGCGTTTTATCATTCTTATTGCATCACATAAACAAGGAACAAAGTTAGTAGATTCCCCCTGGTAAAGTAAATGTTGTCACAAACAGTCACTTTCTAATATTAAACTGTGTTAAATGGACCCAGAAAGCTCTTTATTGCATCATTAGCTCGGAAAATACATTGCCATCTTTCCTGACATTTCAAAAGTTCCCATCAATAAACAACACAGTTTTGTGGGAATGTGCAATGAACGATACTTACAGTTTTATTGTTGGGTAGCCCCGAACACCGAACTCTGATGCAATTCCTGCAAAATAGAAAAGAAAATTATCTCAGACACAGACTAGCGTAGCCTGTATAGGAGGGTTAATGTCAATTACCTTTTAAAAGGAGAACCATTTTACACTTGTGTGTGTATATCTATTTTATTAGCGGAAAATATTTCCAACTATAAATGCATGGGCAAGAAGAGAGTAGAGTACTGTAATACTTGCAGGGATGGAAGTGAAAAACACAGCTTGATAAAACATTTTTGGTTGATATGATGTAAAATACAAGGTATGTTTACAATTTTGGACTGTAAATGAATTGAGATAGTATGTGTTTTGCAATAGAACAGTGTTTTAGGGATAAAAATAGTGTGGCCCATTTCCTGCAAGTCTTTTCAAAGGAGCAGCCAGTCTGTTGTATTTGAGGCAAATTTAACACTGGCACATTTTGACTTTTGTGTGACATCCGGGTATGATTATAATTCAAGGTAAGAGGTGTGACCATGTTGTCAAAAGGCTCGAGAGTTGAATCCCTGGTCCAGCTGGGATAAGGTGGTTGAGGAGAGAGATTAAGGAGCGTTCACAGCTGTGAAAGTGTATGTTTTTTCTTTCCTGGTTTCCTAATGCTCAGCGATACACTGAGTCGTTGGATGACGGAAAAGATTGCCTGTATCATCTCGACTGGCTATGACCGCCACACAGGGAAGATGGCAGGTACAGTATTGTAGTCTGCTTAACCTAAACCCATATCCAAGCAAAAATCAAGCACACCCCTTTTCAGTTCCTGTCAGTTGGGAGGGCAGGAAATGGGCCTACCTTCTTACCCAGATCTATTTCCTCACAGCTGTGTAAAGACGAAACCACAAATGATACTCCCATCAATGATGTGCATTACATACTGAATTCACAATTATGACTATGCCCCTACACAAGTGGTATAGGCTCCAATAAACCAGCATAAGACAGTGCATGCCAAGCCATACATTTCTGTCAATGTCCATCAGTATATGATTTTTTTACCTTGATTCCACCCATACCTGCAATGGCTTTATCAAAGGGCGTTTTCACACCCGTCTTGTTTAGTTCGGTTGAATCAAACCCTGGAGTGTTTACCCCTTGGTGCGGTTTGTTTAGGCAGGTGTAAACACAGCAATCGCACTCGGGTGCGGATCAAAAACAACAGGATCGAGACCTCGTTGAAGAGGCGTTCTTGGACTGGTTACAAACGCACTCTGGTACGGTTCATTTGGGTAAGAATGTGATCCGACCCAACTACAGGAAGCAGTGCGCATTTTTGGATTAAATCGGCTCCTGTCATCGCACGTCTTCTTCACATAACGTGGAGCAACACATTTGAACGCACTTCTAGGCGTTGCCTTGAAGTGCGTTCAAATGTGCCATTCTGCTCGCATATTTTGGCTTGGTATATGGCCCAAACGATGACCGCAATTATGAACAAATGCCAATTCTGCCGATGGTCCATTTTGTATAGCTATCCCAGAAGAAAAACGAACTCTCCTTTCTCCGCCCGCCAACCCTGCGAGATTTCTGACCAATGAGCAGAGTGACAGCTCCCACGTGGCTTTTGTTGATGCATTTTGGTTCACTTGAAATTTTGCCACATGAAACCAAACCAAACCAAAAGGAAAATGCAACTAAGTAGCAACTCATCCACTGATTCAGACCAAATGGACTAGAGGTGTGAGAACGCCCCAAAACACCCCACATTGTGGTAAGGTCCAACATTAGAATGGATCACATTGAGTCCCTTTTTTGTTTGTATGCAATGACGGCAATCCAGTGCTATTCTACATACATGCCCCTTACTGACTGCCTTGTTTATGCTTTTTTTCTCTCGTTTTCTTGTTTGACATAAATAACTGTAAGCTAATGGCATGAGGCTGAAAGAATCGACTTTGCGTTTGAGTTTATGTTGAAAGGGAAGAATGTGATGCACAGCATCTTTTACTCACCAGGGTATGCAGTGGCATCCATCTTCCCCACTCGGACGGGAGACCCGGAGCGCTTCAACTCGGCACCAACATCAGACCAAACTGGCTCCAGTTTTTTACAATACCCACACCATGGTGCATAGAACTGAAAAGGGCCAGTAAAAGTTAACAAGCTTTAGGTGATATCCTTCATGTCACACAAATCATCTAAGTTTGAGGTAGACAGACAGACAGATAGTATCACATTAGGGGTGTAAGAAAATACCGATACACTTGAGGATCATGATATTATGTTTTGTGATACTGTATCAATTCTCAAAATCGCTATAATTAATAGTTCACATGCAAAGATTCATGGCGTACAGTGGTTCATTTTGTGTTGTGTGTAAACCCCTGACCGATAGACAGCAGTGTTGTAATCGATCTTCAGCCATTTGACTCTCTTCCACTCCAACGTAACGTTAACCGAGACGGGTAGTAGCATGAACACAGGCCTAGGAAACTGAACTATATCGCCTTGCTTACAGTATCGCAATATATTGAATTGTAACCCCTGTATTGTGACACATACCGTATCGCCAGATTCTTGCCAATCTGCAGCTCTACATCACATGCAGTATAATAACTTCCCTGATGAAACACAATTCTTTTTTCCATGATTTAGGACCATCATCAAACACACACATACACTACAGTTCTATATATACTGTAATGTGGATGTGTGCCTTTGCAAGTAATAGTGAACCAGGCACACAACTGCTGTCCCTGTAATCATCACTTCCTAATGCTCAACCTAGCTTTCCCCATCAAAACTAGGATTGTAAGCAGCTTTGGGTGCTAGACCTTGATATGCTTGGGGGCTCAGACATGAACGCCTATATAAACCCCTCCAAGCCCCCTGGCTTCGCCCTACATGCATGACTTGTCATTCACTAAACACACACTGTGCAAAGTTTGCATCACCACACGAACCACTCCCCCTCAAACCCCCACCCTCCTTCAACTCATCCCCACCACTGCTACTTCCGTAAGGGATAAGCTGGACAGCGGCATCAGGGACACGGAGTAAAGCAATCGCTGAATGGACCCATACCATGTTGTGTATCTGTGTGTGTGTGTGTGTGTGTGTGTATCTATGTGTGTGTGTGTGTGTAATGTCAGACTCACATCAACAAGCCAGATATCATCCACTCTGGTGTCTTTAAATCTGTTGGAAGAGCAAAAAAATCAAGGTTCCCGTTTTTTAAGCAATCATTTTCAAGGACATGTTTCACATCTTTTCCTCAGATATACATAACAACTTTCCTTACAGAAGGTCATATTATTCCATAATAAGTATGAGTACAGTCTCTAAATGGACTTTGTAACTTTTACCTGGTCACTGAACACAGCCTCAATCTTCAAACAATGATATGTAATATTTGCAGCAAAAAAAAATATGGCTAAAAATATGCATTTTCAGCTGAAATCATAGCTACAAATATGCAATTTAAGTGAGAGGGGAAAATACAATTCTATAAATTCGTTTTTACAATTTTCCCTGACTTCAATATTTCAGGACATTTGATCGAATTTATAATTTTCCAGGTGTTTTCCCATCACTGGAAAACTAGTCAAGAAATTTCCAGGTTTTCCAGGAGGCACGTGAATCCTGGAAAAACACCTATTTTGAGCTGAAACAGTTTGGACATATCAGCCAGTCATTTATGCCTCATTATAAAATACTTCTAAAAAGAATGTTTAAACAACAATTAAAAGAATGCGAGATTCCCCTCACCCCCCCCACACACATACATACATACATACATACAAGCACATACAAAGACCACCACCCCAAGTAACTGGATATAATTAGTCTCTACATGCTTTGCAGCCAAAGGCCGCATAACGCAAAGCATTATGAAGTATTATAAAGTAGGAACCTATTTTGTTCTCTCTACAAGAATGTTGCCTTCAGAAGATACAATATCAACTTGAGTCTATTAAACGTTGCTAGTTTGAGATACTTATTGAGTCATCAGTCACTCCTAATACAAACGGAATAATTACATTGGCAGAATGAAGCTTTAATCCGTGTGTGTGTGTGTGTGTGTGTGTGTGTTTGTGTCAGTCAGTCTTTTACAGACACACACTGAGCTAAAAGCTGATTTTGCACATTCACAGGAATTATTCTAGCGTCCTCTAACTGGTAGTGCTCCAGTCAATCAGCATGTTATAATATAACGGTGCCAGGAAACATTCCGGAGAGCATCACTTACGTGTCATCTAGGTCTTCAACAACTGCAAGCACCGCTGAACTTAGGAAAACCGTTAAAACTACAATGGCAAAAGAAGCAAAATGCATTGCGTCAAACGCCGTTTAATACATAGTGAACACAAGAGCTTACTATGAATTCTGCAAACCCACTGCCCAGAAACCTCATGACTGAAGCATCACCGGCTGAGCTGTCGTCCAGGCTAACTCTGTCTGAATTTGCTTCACAGTTACGAGGCCACAAGCTTTTCTCGGTAAACCGTGCGAATAAAGCATGAAACACACAGTGTAGTCTGAAAGATGCATGTACCTCCACAAAAGAAGGAAGCTTTCACTTCTGCCATCGTTCCGAGTGGAAACAGCAAAGCAGGAAATACAGGCGGCAGCAGCTAAACCCCTCTGGACTGCGCATGCGCGAGATTACGCAGCATCCTGAACAGTTTATTTAAACTTTATTAATCAGTCTATCTCGTATACGTATATTGATAAGATTTATAAGTATCGGTCACATTAACCTATTGTAACAGTTGACTGGTTTTATATTCTAAATCGGAGAGATTTTAAATTGCGAAGGCGAATTCCATCAAACAATTTGAGACGCGTGCTATTCCCGCATTATTGGGACGTCACTTCACATCTGAATTGACTACCGAGAGGAATAACGTGATGTCCGGCAGAAGTAATTTTATTAGACTCATTTAATGGTTTTCATTTGACAAAGTTATATGTTTATTGTATTGTGTGTGTATTTCGATCAGGTTTATGGTACTGTGCTATTTGTCGCGGGGAATATTTAGTGCCTTACTAATTCTTGCCACCAGATGGCGATATATGACAGTAAAGATGGGCAGCAAGCCAACCTCTTAAACGCAGTACCCCTGATAGCTGGAAAATGTAATAATGTGAACTTGTGATGCTCGTACAAAATGTACCAAACGTTGCTTATTTCATTAAAAACGTATTTATTCATGTTAGGAAGCACTGAAAACCATAACGATCGAATACTGATATTTGTCAGGTTGTCACACATAATACCACACAGGGAATGCATTTTTTTAAGGTTGACAACAGAAATTATGTTCATTCAAACCTTCTTAGGCATTTGTAGAGCCCAAAAAGATCTTAAAATGACAATAAAAACGTACAAATACAAGAAAACAGGTAGAGCATGGTTAGCTTTGGGATGTGAGTCTGTGGCTTGAAAAAATAAATAAGTTGTTTTTGTAACATTTTTCCATGTTATCAAAACAGTATTTTTAAAAAATCCTACTCCTAAACCTCACTCGTGTATTAAGATATGTTCTGAAAGTGACTAAAAGTAGAGCACCAGCACTTGGTCAGCCTGTCCCCTACAATGCACAAATTTGGTTGTACCATAACCGCATGGAGATTATGAAAGCAGAGACCTTGACCCTGGGATTACACCTAAAAATGAAAACGAGGAAAAATGTCATGACACCGAAAAACAAAAATCCCACTCTTTCTCTCAGAATGGAGTCAAAACAACTCGAACATACTCGTCATTGCGATCGTACTGCGTCTGACTTTCTACCCGGGAGTATTCAATGCTAGTTTTCCTCCAGGAAATCAGCGTCTGAAGAACATTCAAACAATGTGCCTCCTCCTCCTATTTAGTCTCTCCTCCTTGAAGTAAATGGAGAAACAGACGTGTGGGATGGTTTCTCACCCTGAGAAAGAGCTGCGCTTTCTCACGGGCCGTGTAGGGAGCATGACTGTGTTACTAAATAGACTCACGAGCAGGACAGTCTCGGTAAAGCCCCACGGGCCAAGTTTCCTATGTATACAGAAAGACATGATATTAAGCAGAAGATAATTAAATGTCACAAAAAAATTCATATTCATGTCAGCTTTAGTACGAAAATGCAAAAAACACAAAAATCCCATTACAACAGAAAAAAAGGTATTAATTTTCTCACTCTGATTTTAGACATAAAAGTTTATTCCAATGCCAGCTGAAGAAACCATGGAGCTTCATGGTTTTGATTTTGATTAGTCCACTAATCGATGTGGCAAAAAAGGACAAAGTTTGCACACAATTTTGTGCAATCGCAGCACGCCCTCCTTATTGTGGCAACAGTAATAATACACACATGAAACAGTAAAGTGTTTGCCTTGTACTTCACACACTTTCCTTATAGACCGATTTTAGCACAGCATGGTCATTTGTTGCCTTTAGATAAAGGCATGATTTGTTTCTCCGCAGCGAGCTGAAGGTTCGACTCCCACGAACCCTCTCACACTACAGCAACAGTGGGTCAGATACTATAGCCTTGACTCGCCGGCAAAATGGTTTTTGCCCTTCGTCACACGGTAAAGACAGAATCGAGATGATTAATTTGACCCCAAAATTCAACAAAAACAGTCAAATTCAAATCTGTAAAGAAAAAAACCAAGTTATTTGTTTAATAAAAACATGTTGATAGTCTGATCAAACTACTCTAACGCCAAAGCGGGCTGCATAAAATCTTATCTAAAGAGAAGGACACCCCCCCTTCCCCCCAACCCACCCAGTCACAATTCATCAACACTTCAATTCAATATAGTTAAATCTCTATGTTCAATATTCTTTAACTGGACATTGGTTGCAGGGACCAACAAAAGGCTTGGGTCACAGGCCTTCACCATACAAGGGGCCGGAGGGAGAAAGATATCATGTTTGATTATAATTTATATCACACTCAATGAGAGTTAGCTCAATGTTTAGCAGATGCTTTAATCCAAAACGATTCACAGAAAGAGGCTCACATTACCCCTGGCGGGTCCTCACGCAGGATCTCTGCCAATTTGTTCCCTGCACCGCCCATCGAAGCCGGAGGCAACGCTGGGCCGGTAGCGCGCTAGTCCACTGCGCCACCCAAGCAACACATGTTTTGTACAAGATGTTAAACATCTTGCAGATGCTTCTATGACTTGTATTGTTTTATCTTATATATTTCCACTAAGATCTGCTCATGATTGCATGTCTGTTGCCAGAGACCAAAATCAAGGAAGTTTTAACCAAGCAAGTTTCTCCTGAATCTTATCAGATCCAAGAAACAATTCAATATAACTGCAGCAAAACAGGAAGTTGCATGCTGGTATAACAGAGACAGCTCAATTCCTTGCTGTTTTAGAGCCACATCTCATACACGAAGCTCACGGTGCTGCACGTTGCCACAAGTGGATAAAAAATTGGGCAAAGTGGCAGCCAAGTGTGGACACACTGTGGGGAGCAGTTCAATGGTGGAGACCATAGTATAATCCCATCTAGTCTTGACTTTGAGACATTAACGTAAGGCTGCAAGATGAAGCACACCGGTGATATCACTGACAGCAGTAGAGGACAAATAATGCCTGTGGTACTGCTGTTGCATTCATTCGGTCTTTCTGTATACTGCACATCCGTGAAGCTCCTCAACCTTCGCTTTCTCCGGCTGGGGAAAAGCCCTCCTGCAAACCTGCACACATAAGCAGCAGCCGCATTGCATTTTAGCCAGCTGTGTGCCCCTAGCCTTCTTGACCACCGGACAGAGCATTGCATAGGCAGGTTTCATTGAATTGCATGTGTTCCTCAGCATCGGCGTCAACCATCCATTCCCCAGCAGGCATTGCGGCAGCGCGTCACTCGAGAATGTCAGTTTCAAAGGGGACCAGGTGGTAGTAGGAGAGGTTGGTGACATAGGGCTCTGTTTCCTCGTCGCACAGGTCTGGTTCCGCTGGCAAGAACTCTGTCCCATCCTCATACCTGGCACAGGAAGGTAAGGCACGTTACTAATTGGACACACTGAACCTGTGTAATTCAGCCAAGTCATCAAAACAGTTCAGTGCTTTTGATTTGAACACAAAGGGCCTGTGTTAATTGGACCAATGTCTAATTCAGCCTTCACGGTACCATAGTCAGATGGGGGCTTTGATACCCAGAGGGTGAGAGCCCGTTATCAGAAAGCTTTCACACAGAACTGTGATCATCTAAAAATTCTCAACCATTCATGAATGATGAAGTCTTGTTTTATGAGTACTCTCAAAAAGGACTTTGTTCCCCGTTGGCTTCGTACACACACACCCAGGGAAGGAAGAGGTGCAATACAGACACTTCCTGCTGTGTGTGTATGTGTGTGTGTTGGGGGAAGGGGGGGTATCCTGGGATTAGTGTGTATTCAAGGAATCTCACAGAAAGTGAGGCACTCACACTCGAGGGCTTCAAATTAATACATGCGAAACGTCACAGAAGACATTCAGAACAACACAGGTCAGTCTGGCAATGGATGGAACAGGATTATTATTAGCTACAGGAGCAAGCAGGTTAAAAGACAACTGACAATTTTTCAGTTACTCACGTATGTTCGCCTGAATCAGTGGATGAAGGCCTCTCTTTGTCCTCGGGGAGACTCTGATCAAATACGATCGTCTCTGTATTGGCCAGACAAAAACCATTTGACCGCATGATCTCTAAAAGATGCAGAGTGCATGATTACATTGGCTGGTATAGTATAGATATGCAAAGGAGGTCGCGGGTGATTTTGCAACTTCAGTTCGTTTTGCTGCAGGAATTGAGTTTTACGCTTCACAAGCGAACTGCAGACCTACCTGATATCTTCATTGGGCTTTGAAAGCAAGGTTGGATTCTGTGGACTTTGTCGTTCCTTAGTACCTGGTCAAGTGGTGACCGCTCAAAGAATGTCAGCATCACCTCCGACCGGGAATACTGGGGAATGAGGTTTTTGAGTAGTTTAGTCTACATGTGGAGCATCATGAAATATTAACAGTTAGTTGCATGTGGCATGTTTTAAGACTGATTGTGTTAGAATGAATTCAAAATCTTTCAATACAGGAAAAGCTCAACATCCACCCGTTAGCCTAATGCAGATCCCCTAGGCCCAACAGTCTTACGGGGTCTTAGGTGCCCTGCTCTATGTATATTCCAGTACACAGTAACCATGCTGATGTCGAGACAAGATAGTTTGTGGAAGGTAGAAGCTAAGTGACCAACCTTCCAAGGCATGTTGATTGCGTTCTTCAGCAGCCTCTCCACCTCATTCAGCTTCACCTCAATATCATTTGTCCCTTTGATCTTCAGCATTCCTAGAAATAAGCAAACAGATATTTACACATTAAAGCACCAATCTGGTACGATGGAAATTAAATACACTATACTCTTCTTTTTTTCTTTTTTCATTTTCCCCCTTTTTCTCCCCAATTGTATCCGGACACTCTCCTGAGCCGTCCTGGTCGCTGCTCCACCCCCTCTGCCGATCTGAGGAAGGCTGCAGACTACCACATGCTTCCCCTGATACGTGTGGAGTTGCCAGCTGCTTCTTTTCACCTGACAGTGAGGAGTTTCACCAGGGGGGTGTAGCGCATGGGAGGATCACGCTATTCCCCACAGTCCCCCCACCCCCGAACAAGCACCCTGACCGGCCAGAGGAGGCACTGGTGCAGCGACCAGGACACATACCCACATCTGGTTTCCCACCCGCAGACATGGCCAATTGTGTCTGTAGGGACGCCCGACCAAGCCGGAGGTAACACGGGGATTCGAACCGACGATCCCCATGTTGGCAGGCAACAAAATGGACTGCTACGCCACCCGGATGCCTCTTCTTTTCTGTCAGACAATCAGGTTAGGATTACACAAACCCTAACCTACTAGGGTTTCAAACAAATGATCTTTAGTGCATAGTCTTCCCAGTATACACAGATTATACTGACTTGGGGACTTTTACAGTAAAGTATATATAGATATAGATATAGATATAGATATGTGGATATATGGTGCCTATATTGATATATAGATGCATAGCTCTATTGATATTTAGATATCGATGTAAACCACCACCATAGAGCTCAATGCCACATGTTGAATATGAGGCGAACTGGATCTGTGCATGGGCTAAAACAAAGGGCAGCTGCTGTGACCTTTGTAACCATAAGACTTTTAACCATCCATAGGTCAGGACACACAATGATAAGCAAGGGTTGAATTAAACTCCTCTCTCTAAAAAGGTTACTACAATTGCTATACAAAATATGGCAAATATCAACTATCTGTTGAATGTAGTAACCTTTTTCTTAACAATACTTGCCCAGAATAACTGTTTGAAATAGGCTGACATTTTCTTCAGAATAAAAGCGTAAGCGCTCCATAAACACGGATTCTATGAAGTTGTGCACAGAGGTGCAAATATTTCTCTTTTGGCGGGCAATTACAAGGGGTTGCAGCAAGATACAAAAGATATGGAAAATATCATTCTCAAAATATCTCATTGAAAATTGTACACTATATTCATATATATCACAATATGCACTTACATGTACTAAAATATCGTGTTTAAGAGTCAAACCGAGGGTCATCATGCTTAACTATTTGGTCATGTAAAGTACCATATCAAACCAAAACTAGTTTTCAAATTGTACTCCCTAAATTATTTCAGACCTCATTTTGTATTGATATTTCAGGTGATGGGTTTTCGTGATCATCGATTAAGATAACAAAATATGATATGACATCAACATTTGATCGCAATACTACACCACTGAATGATGACAAACTAATTATATTGAATTGTGCGCCCAGCCCGACAACAGCTGACGTATTGAGGAAGATATCTACAGTGTTTGGTAAAATACACCACAAATATCATGAATAACATTATAATTAACACCCGTGATGTCTACTGAAGCACAGCTCATACGAGGAGTTAAGTTCATGGGGCCGTGGAAGCACAAAACACTGTGGATAAAACCAACACATTTAGCAGCACGGTGCTTTTATAACCTATTACTCAGCAAAACATCGTTTAGAGGCCTGCTGACTAAGGGATGGGTGTGCGGAGGAGGATGACGATGACCACAAACCACACCGATGAGGCCTTTGTGCGATGTAAGTGGTACAGACAAAGAGAAGCCAGGAAGAAGCCGGTGTGACACAGAGGCGAGGCGTGACAGAACGTGACGCAACGCTCTGTAAATTTCCTGGCCTCCATTTATGAGGCTCCGCAAGGACCACATCACGCTCAAGGGCCACTGAAGAGTGACGAGACCATTAAACATCATGAGACAATCCTCTGAAACCTCCACCCCACCCCAAACCGATACTGCGATCACATTCTTGTGTTCCGGAGATTTCCATTTTTTTTGTGTGGCTGTTTTACTTTTCCCAGTAAAGCCACTTTGTGAGCTATGTTTTAAAAATAACTTAGTAAAAAAAAAAGTTTATTCTTAATCTTAGAAATCACTTCTGGAGAAAAACGGGAACATTCTCAGGCAGCATGGCAAAACTATATTGGGCTTGAGAAATTAGGTTTATAGTACTTTCTATCATAGTAGGCATTGATTACATGTGACCATCCCTGCCTGTTATAGATCTGTTGACTCTTCAGCGCACCGAAGGCCTTGTGATCAAACCAGACACCAACTACTGAGGATAGGGCCAAGATTGAGACGACGCAACAACATACAAGGCGGTTAACATCTTAAACCGAAACCAAGCATGATGATTACTTGTCCTCCGAGACGTTATCCCCCCCACCGCCCCACCCAGTGTGACTTGCGGTTCTGTTTTTTCTATAAACAGATTAGAGAAGTTATTCCACTGCTAAAGCTGGGGTAGGTAGATTTTTATGGCGTCACTGGGAAAAGATTCCACAATGACCTTTCAGCATATTGTAACTCAAGTGGTCTGAGAGGAAAGTAGACTTCTGCACCTCCTCTCGGCTCTGTATTCAGATTTTAAAAACGGACTGAAGATTTTAGCCAATCAGGGGTCAGTTCAGCGAGAGGGCGTTCCTATTGGCTGTTCTACAAATGCAGATGCATGCGTATGCGATCAATTCACGTCCACCCGCTTGTGCCTGTAGCCCTAAACTTAAAAACATCAACAAGACCGGCGTCTGGGTGGCGTGGCGGTCTATTCCGTTGCCTACCAACACGGAGGTCACCGGTTCGAATCCCCGTGTTACCTCCGGCTTGGTCGGGCGTCCCCACAGACACAACTGGCTGTGTCTGCGGGTGGGAAGCCGGATGTGGGTATGTGTCCTGGTCGCTGCACTAGCGCCTCCTCTGGTCGATCGGAGCACCTGTTTGGGGGGGGAGTGGGAACGGGGAGGAAAAGCGTGATCCTTCCACGCGCTACGTCCCCCTGGCGAAACTCCTTCCTGTCAGGTGAAAAGAAGCGGCTGGTGACTCCACATATATCGGAGGAGGCATGTGGTAGTCTGCAGCCCTCCTTGAATCGGCAGAGGGGGTGGAGCAGCAACCACTATGGCTCGGAAAAGTGGGGTAATTGGCCAAGTACAATTTGGAGGAAAAGGGGGGGGTCCAAAATAAATAAATAAATAAATAATCAACAAGACCAACTCAAAATGGCTGCTTCATGTTTCAAAAGCTCTAAGCAGGCCATGTCTTTGTGTTGCTACTGTTGTTATCCTCACCAGGCGGATAGCCTGGAGGGGGTCAGCCCTATGTTCCCTCACCCCTGTGGGTTAGCTACCAAATAGGTTTGCTATCGGTTAAGATAAGGTTAAGGTAAGCATTTGGGTTAAGTTTAGGGTTAGGTAGAGGTTGAGGTTAAATCAGGTTGAAGTAGGTTAGGTTAAGTTAAGGGGGATTCGATGAAATAGGGTTGAGGGAACATAAGACACACTCCCCCTGGGGGGGATTATTCGTTTTGTCGTATGTGTGTGTGTGTGTGTGTGTGTGTGGAGGAGGGGGGATTTGTGTGTCTGTCCGCTGCTAATCACGCAAACTACTGGACCTATCAGCCTAAAAATGTTTGTGCACAGTTATATGAAGAACCTCTCGTGTTTGCGGTGATTCAAGACCTTTAAAAAAACGTTTGTTGTCGCTATCGTTGCTCCCTCTCTTCATTCACCCCCCCAGCACACTCAACCAACGCTGCTCTCTGCTGCTGCCCGATCTGAGTCAACCATGCACACGGTCGACTCAGATCGGGCAGTGACATGATCAACATTTACAAAAAGAATTTTGATAATCCAAGATATGTGAGGTGTTGCATATTCTTGTCACTACCTGATCTGAGTCAACCGTAGATGTGAGTCACGCATGCGCCAGCGTAAACCGTTTACCCAAGCTTTATCATTATATTGTGAAAATAAAGACAGGGTCAGACCAAAATGGTCGCATAGCAAACCTTTTCCTTTTGGAAAGTGCAAGTTCATGTTAGACTTGGTTGCCTTAGTGCGAGGGCCCACCGAGGAGGCTGAGCATCCACAGACTGACAGGCAAAACGTTTTTATTAGGTAGATGTCTTAGCTTGAGCGCTGCATATTAAAAACTTTTTTTCCCCATATTGCCCATTCAGCCGACTTGGGCGCTGCACAAAAGTCTTATAATGGCAGGAAAAACACTGGTTTTTCTGTCCGTGCGTGTATGTATCTGTCTGCTGCTATTCTCACAAACTACTGGGCCTGTCAGCCTAATAATGTTTGTGCATAGTTATTTATGGCTGTATGGTCAAGAACCTCTCATGGTTATGGTGTTTCAGAACCTTTGAAAATCCTGTTTTACACCACAATTGAGTGCTAACTCCTCAGCTGGGGTTTCACCTAAGTCCAAGCACCGGAGAAGAGACGATACGCAGGTGGGATCTGCACTCTACTGAGTGCACTCTTCTAGTTATCCAAAGGAATTGAATCGAGTGCAACTGGACTTGGTATATATCCGTGAAGACGTTTTCCCTCTCATCCAAGAGACTAGCTTGGTCTAGTCAGAAAGGCACGAACTGATGAAGCCACTTGGATGAGAGGCGAAACGTCTTCACGGATATATACCAAGTCCAGTTGCACTCGATTCAATTCCTTTGGATAACCATGACCTGGATGAATGAGAACATTCACTGACACTCTTCTTGTTGTTATTGCTTATTGTTATTTCTATTGCTTGCTAATCATTTGCTTGGCCATGAGGTAGCTTGCAGTCAGCCATAATATACAGTTACACCTCCCAGTTGCTATTTAGTGCGATGTAAATCTCAGCTTGGTAAATGTTTAGGTGACAGCTAGACTTAGTAAGGACTCACACACAACTGGTGCAAATGGCCCTTAAGCACTACTGTCGAATGTCACAAGCAGGTTAAAGAGAAAACACAATCGAACATCTGAATCATAATACGTTTTCTTCGCCCACTCTATTTATGGGTGTTTATCCCTTAAATTATAGGGAAGGGATGTCCTCTGAAAAAAAAAACTACATCAAAGTTGTTGAAACCAAAACAGCTGTGTTTTTTTTCCTACCGCGCTCCCTCTGAGTATTTCCTCCATTTTCCTGTGACAGAGTCCATTTCCTGTCTGGACTTCCTGGCCACACTGGTCCTCCTGCAGTAGGTCCTCTCTCTCGCTCTCTCTCGCTCTCTCCCTCTCTCTGACTGTGATATCATTCATAGATTAATCTGTCTGGTGCCATCATCAGTCCCCATGTCTAATTTAAAGGCTCAGTCTGTGGCTGACTCTAGCTTATCAGATCCAACAGTTTGTTGTCTCCACACTCTTTCACTTAGATTGTGGGAGATCGTCCGGACAAAAAGCCAAGAGTCATTCTACTTTGGAATAACATGACCAATTGCACCAATAATAACAACAGTAATTACATAGTCACAGTATGTGATTTAGGGTGGTTGAACACATCACCGTGTCCAGAAATATATACTACTTGAGTTAGCCCTTATCTGACCTATTTTATTTTTCTTTTCCAAGTGCAGTGCAGATGAAACCTCTATCGTCTAAAACAACAGTGTAGAAATAAATGTACAACAGGAAGCAGACTGTCTCTCTGAGTCATCCTCATGCACATTATCTAGACAGTCATCAGACTTATTGTACAAATTAAATGCTATTACACAGCTACAATCTGCACCAGATCAGACAACTACATGTCAGCAGCGTATCATCGTGTTATAACGCTCCGTTAGGAGCCATAATCTTCCGCAGTCTTCTGCGTGTCTGTCTCTTGGAAATGCCGCCAAAATTGTGCAGGAAAGTGTCTGCCGGTGATGTCACTGTCGGACAATCCACTCATTGTCATCTTTATATGGCATTCAGCGGCATTTGCTGCAACAGCTGTATGTGGCGGTGTACATTGAAGCCATTTTCGATGTGGCCTTTTCGGCACAATTTTGGTGGTGTTTCAGAGACACACGGAGGGCCGCTCAGTTGTATGGCTGCTCATGGATTGTTATCCCCACAACGGAGAGAGATAACTTTGAAAAATCACGATCGTTTCCCTTTCAGTACACCAGTAGAAAACCAGACCCGTCTCATTGCCCTGTGTTCCTGTACGAGTGTTGTCTGTGTCTAGATTCCTGGGTGGCGGCCCCCCAAACATAGAATATGAGCCCTCATTTCCTCTATGTATCCCACCCCGGAGTTACTTTTTCGGGGGAGTGCTATGATGCCTTCACAGACCACAGGTGCTATATATGGGTAGTCCACTCCTCTCCCAGCCCTTGTGTCATCATCTCTCACAATGACATCAGCCTGAAAGCTCTGCACGCCTCCCTCGTTGCCTAGGCACGGCAAAGAAGCAGGAAAACACGAGTTGGGCTTGAAACAAGAGGAAGAAGGAGCGCGTGAGGAGGGCCTGGGCTACTTTGTTTTGCTAGAACTTCCCAATCGAGAGCCAATCAGTAGGGATGGACATAAGATATCCAGCTGAGATGGGTATTAAAGAAAGCACCTCCTGGTTGTGGCTTGCTATCCATCAGTGTGGCATAACTAAACTTTCGCGAGTCACCAGTAATGGTGCGCAGATTTGAGATCTGCTTCCACACCAATCCCACAGCTTCATTTATCTCCTCAGCTGCAATCCGGATGCAAGGATTTAAAAAAAAAATACAAGTGCAAGGTAGTCATAAGGGCCAACAAATCCCTTCCCATAATGCACTGCACAAGGCTGAGGCAAAACAACGCAGTGCAAAATACTCTGACAGCTATTGAAAAGCATGGGAAGGAAGCGAGGCCTTCCAGTCGCAGCTCAAGGAATGTTTCCAAAACATGCTTGTAGGCTCTGTGGGCACAGACAAAAGAGAAGTGCAAAAGAGACTGCGAGGGGGTGATCTCAGACACAGCACACACTGGGAGCTCGGCCAAATCCATTCGCAATGCCAGCGTCAATGCCAGGGCACCACAATGTCAGAGATCCAAATTTCCGGGGCCGGGATAATGAATGGGCTGCTTGCGACAAAACAAGGTCTGATAAAAAAAAGCAGCATTTGACTAATTGCTGAAGAAATGGACCAAATTGAACTCATGACAGTCGCAGCGGAGGAGATGACATAACGTTTGACGTAACAACGGAAACCGTTTTGAAAAAGAAAAGAAAGAAGTGATTCGGTTAAAGCTCGTAACTGTGCAGGCGTTTTTCTAGGCCGGTTTTGTGAAAATGAATCAGCGTACAGAGAGTTATTATATGGACGCTTGGAAAAAAAGATTGTTGCATTGAAACCAACTTGTTATTTGGAAAAGGCCGACAAACTTAGAAGAGAATCCACTGAATCTGGGTATACCCAGTTTTACTCATGCTCCAAGTTATCTCTCTCTTGATAAGGAGAAACTCACCGGACAAGGATTCTGGACTGCCAGTTCACATTTCACATGTGACCGTCCTTTTTACTACGTCTGGCAGATTGCTAAACGGGGAGAAACACATTTCCAAGCCAGGCAGAGGCGGAAAAAGACTTGCTGTAAAGGACCTCTGCTGATTCTGTCACCGAATAGAAAACCCCTCTCAGCATGTTTACACTGGTAGCAGAGGTTGTCCGAGGTCCACAGCTACATGATCGCTCTGATAATGTGACATCCTAAAGTGGACTTTGTTCATTATTTAGCTGTCTGAAGGGGAGGGGGGGGAGCATATAAATGTTGGTCATAGAGATGTTTAAAAGTTCAGTAATCTTTTTGTTGGATGTGTTGCAACTCAGCTCCTTGATGCTATGGTTAAAAGGTATAATTCAATGCCTGCAACCTGATCATTAAATACGAATTGCACAGTCATCATCTCCTCTCATTTGGGTTTTTTTTTTTGTGGACAGACTCCAGGTTTACCCTACAAACCTTCAATCAGAGGAGACTTGGAGAGCTCCCCTCTGTCCTCAGGGAAGGATTCCGCAAGTCTCTTAAACAGTCTCCCCAGATCTGAGTAACTCCGGTGCAAGTATAAGATGTTCCTGTCGGACCATTCAGTCCTGATCTCGAAAAACTCCTCTTCCTCCCCGCGTTGGCTGATGATGAGTCTGCGGACGCCGTTCACCCAGCAGTCCTTCACGAACATGTTGACCAGCGACGTCCCCTCAAATACAGCTGATGCCATTCCTCCGCCGTCACTCCCGCATTCTGACCCCCCCACCGCCCCCCACCGCCCCAGCGGCCACGATTCAAACACGACCCGAGAGAGAGAGAGAGAGAGAGAGAGAGAGAGAGAGAGAGAGAGAGAGAGAGAGAGAGAGAGGAGAGAGAGCGAGAGAGAGAGAGAGAGAGAGAGAGAGAGAGAGAGAGAGAGAGAGAGAGAGAGAGAGAGAGAGAGAGAGGGGGGGAGAGAGAGAGAGCGAGAGAGAGAGAGAGAGAGAGAGAGAGAGAGAGAGAGAGAGAGAGAGAGAGAGAGAGAGAGAGAGAGAGAGAGAGCGAGAGAGAGAGCGAGAGAGAGAGAGAGAGAGAGAGAGCGAGGGGAGAGAGAGAGAGCGAGAGAGAGCGAGAGAGAGAGAGAGAGAGAGAGAGAGAGAGAGAGAGAGAGAGAGAGAGAGAGAGAGAGAGAGAGAGAGAGAGAGAGAGCGCGAGGGAGAGAGCGAGGGGGAGAGAGAGAGCGAGAGAGAGCGAGAGGGAGAGAGAGAGAGAGAGAGAGCGCGGGGGAGAGAGCGAGGGGGAGAGAGAGCGAGAGAGAGAGAGAGAGAGAGAGAGAGAGAGAGAGAGAGAGAGAGAGAGAGAGAGAGAGAGAGAGAGAGAGAGAGTCCTAATCTAGAAAAAAATCAACTGGATAAAGGGAGATAACTTCGCTAACTTCTGGCTAGCTCTGTTCGCGGTTTCGCTACAAAGAAGAAGGAGAAGGAGTAGCAGAAGGAGCAGAAGGAGGAGGAGGAGGAGGGTATGGTGTCTGCTGCGTTTGCTCAGTCCATCTCAGGCGGAATCTCAGACGTGGCATTTGACAGCGCCGGTTTAAAAAACATTGGACTTCTCCCTGTTGTGGCCAAAGATAACGACACCCCCACCCCCCTCTCCTCCCCCTCCCCTTCCCTCCCTCCCCTCTCAAAAATATACCGACAAAAAGAAAAAAAAAGAAAAGAAAGAAAATCCAGATATGCGTCGAAATGATCGGCGAACAGATTTGGACAGATCACGCTCCCTCCTCCTCCTCCTCCGAAAGAAAGAAAGAAAGAAAGAAAGAAAGGGACGATCACAAAGTTGCAAGCCCAAGTGAAGGACGCGGTTAGCAGCGTGGGGTCTAACTTCGCTCCCTTCGTCCCTGCAGATCTTGAGCTGAACGGTAGTCCGTGCTGTCCTACGTGTGGTCGGTCCACTGACAGTTCTCCAAGTTCCAGACCACTTCTGACTTCTCTCTGTGGAAAACGGTTTCCTTCCTTCTCCTCCCTCCCTCTCCTTCCTCCCTCCTCTTCCACACTGTCAGTATTATTATGCGAAGAATGCAACGGACCACAAAGGACGAATTTGCCCCTGTGCCGTTTGACTGTGTTTTGTTTAACTGGGGGGAGAAGAAAAAAACAAAGAGCGAATGAAAACAAACGGTATAGAGACTGACAAAGGTTCATTAGAGGCGTTGTTTCGGTCTGCCTCTCAAGTCGGTTCAGACTTGCTTGATTGGTATGCAGCACTGACTGACTCGGTCATGGATACCGGTAGAAACAGTAACTACAATAGTAATCAGAATGCATTGACTCCTCTCTCTCGATTCAAAATGCAAATACTTATTTATAGTGTGTGTGTGCGTGCGTGCGTGAGCGCGCGCTTGTTTTTCTGGGGGTGGGGGGCGGTGGGCAGACGCCACCTATATGTGAGGACGTGTTACGGGTCCTCAGGAGGAAAAGGGTGTATTTTAGGGTTAGAACTTGGTTTTAGGTTGAAGGTTAGATATAGGATTAGGTTAAGGTTCGGGTAAGCGTTAAGGTTAGACATGTAGTTATGATGGTTGAGGTCAAAGGGCTAAGCCGTTAGGGGGTGAAAGTAGTCAATGAGGGGTCCCCACAAGTATAGAGAAACAAATGTGTGTGTGGGGGGGGGTAGGTGGCACAGTAATTGGACCTCGCAACAGACAAGCACATATCAAGCATATTACAATGTTCCAAACAATTACATACACCTCTCTCTCTCTCTCGCTCTCTCTCTCTCTCTCTCTCTCTCTCTCTCTCTCTCTCTCTCTCTCTCTCTCTCTCTCTCTCTCTCTCTCTCTCTCTCTCTCTCTCTCTCTCGCTCTCATTCTGGGGAGTGCGAAGATGGCTGTGTATCTGAGCAGAAGAAACAGAATGGAGAGAGCTGAGGATGGTGATGTTGTTTGTTGTGTTTATAAAATGTGTCAAAAGCACGTTTAAAAGGAATCTTTGCTGCTTCAAAATGATGAGAAATGTGGGAAGTTTCGGCAGTGTGTGGTGTTACAGGAATGTGCCTGCAGCTTTATTGTGGATGATGAGCTGATCTTCAGGCGTGCACTGAGATTATTTAGATTCTGTGAATCTGGTCTTGCTGACCATGTTGGTTTTTATCCTGCTTATTGTGTTGTAACCTTTTTGTTTTGTAATTCTTATTAAAGTATTGTTGAAAAAATCTCTCTCTGTCTCTGTCTCTGTCCACCTGTCCCTCACTGTGTGTGTCCCCAAGCTGCCATAATTAGGCAACGCATCAGTAATCAGCAGATACTACTTTGACTGTTAAATGTTCAAACAAACGATGGATTGCAGTAACGCTGCACACTGAGAGAAGAGCTTGGCTTTGCAGAGCAGACCGGTCAAGCACACTGCCGTTAAGCTCAAAGATCCTGCAAAGCTGCCAAAGATTATTAGCATTAGATGGGAATTTGATTTTTTTGGATGTTGTGCTTGGGGCCTCACAGAAATTTAAGCGAGCATATTTCTCTATTCATGCAATGCAATTTGTGTTGAACCAGTATTCAGCTCAACTCAAAAGATATTTGGTTCTTTTTCTGACAAAGTGGCCTGACCACATAAGGACTAGATCTGCTTGGTCCCATTAACCAAAGCAGCGCAGTAACATTTTACTGAGTGCTTTGGGCGAATGGCTGAGACTGGTTAAAGTGCTTTGCAGGAAACCATAGCCTATTCAAGCTATAACGATTCAGCTGTAATTAACTGCATTATTGTGCAGCACTGTCTGCAGTCGGCACTGGCAAGTGCTATTCATAACAATAGAGTACAGGAAATTGCATGGTAACTGCATGTAAAAACAAGCTGTAAAGCACACTTTCTACTGGAAAGACACATGCACAATACACGGTGCTGCCTTTTGAATGACAGCCCAGTGTGCTTAGCTACAGGCTGTCCGCAGGTATGCTTATTTGTACGACTCTATGGAAAATTGTGGTGTGCCGATTGAGGGGAGCAATTTCATCTAATATGCCCTTTGAAACTGAACAGATGACAGATGCAAAAGTCTGCTTTCGCACACTCATATCTTTTCTGACGATCGATTGCACCCTTGTGAGTCACTCATTTCAGTGTCACCGTGGCTCTGGGTGTGCATGGGACTGGATAATGTGGCTGGTCAGGTGAATATAACGTTTCCTGCTGCCACATTACAACTAACTCAAGGGTGTCTCTTTAACACGAGACAGATTGACACACAACTCCACAATATTAACTGTTTTAACAGGAAACAGCAAAAGCAACTGGGTGGCACGGTGGCCCAGTGGTCAGCGCTGCCGCCTCACAGTAAGAAGGTCCGGGGTTCGAACCCCAGGGTAGGCCAACCTTGGGGGTCATCCCAGGTCGTCCTCTGTGTGGAGTTTGCATGGGGGGTTTCTCCGGGTGCTCCGGTTTCCCCCACCATCAAAATAAACATGCATGGCGTCTGGGTTACGTCCTATTCTTTTGCCTCCTACCAACACGGGGATCGCCAGTTCGAATCCCGTGTTACATCCGGCTTGGCCGTGTCTGCGGGTGGGAAGCCGGATGGGGGTATGTCATCCTGGTAGCTGCACAAGCGCCTCCTCTGGTCGGTCTGGGCGCCTGTTCAGGGGGGAGGGGGAACTGGGGGGAATCGCGTGATCCTCGCACGCGCTGCGTCCCCTGGCGAAACTCCTCACTGTCAGGTGAAAGGAAGCGGCTGGCGACTCCACATGTATGGGAGGAGGCATGTGGTAGTCTGCAGCCCTCCCCGGATCGCAGAGGGGGGTGGAGCAGCGACCAGGGGCAGCTCCGAAGAGTGGGGTAATTGGCCAAGTACAGCTGGGGAAATGGGGGGGGGGGGGGGTCCAAAAAAGAAACATGCAATGTTAGGGTAAATACTCCTGTCTGTGCCCCTGATCAGGGCAATGGGAAAAGAACTGGGGTTGGTTCCCCGGGCGCAGCACCAAGGCGGCAGCCCGCTGCTCCTAGCCACACAGATCACAGGTAGGGTGGGGTTAATTTTACAGTAACTGAATTTCCCCATGCGGGTTAATAAAGGAAAAATAATTACAAGAAAGAATCTGCTCTGAAACCGCAGAGGCGTTGAGAGGATCCCCGTACTTTGGAACAAGTTCTCTCGTGTCAACCCACACGTTTCATCAGCGCATATGACGTCACGTCATTGACCCACTGTGACACGTGTTAGCGATACAGATATGTGATTTGTTTACGCTCTCTCGTTTCATTTGCAAGTTTCATTTTAGGTGTAAACCACGTGACATTGAAACCGCTCTTTTCTTCCCCATTGTGACGACTAGCGTTCAGAAATGGTGTAGCCTTGATGAATGAAGTCTGTACTTACTTGTGCAGAAAATAAGGCGCTATTATACCTTCTCGTGTCCCCAACGCCATGACCGATTGTGGGAGGTTTGCAGAATGGAAGTGGACGTCTGCTCCGGCCAGAGAGAAAACTGCACCGTGCAGCTGCAGGTTTCGTTTTAAACGTGAATCGTTGTGGGATGACTGTGTCAGATATAGTATATGCCTCGGTATTATCAGGAAAACATCACTTTCCTGCAGTAATAATAAGATCTGTTTGTTTTGAACGACGCTTTGCTCTGCGGGTTTGGCCACATTCACGGACTCAGCACATTCTGACCCACTATTGCCTCGTTTTGGTGCAGTTCCTTTGGAAGATAAAACTTCAAGTGGAAAAAGAAAAAAAAAGGACTTGCAACCACTCGTCTTTACAGCTCGCATGTTATACGCTGAAAACATTTGGCTCTCGTTATTAAAGACCCAGCACCAAAGCTTGCCGGGGAACGTCCGCTAACTGGTGCAGGGTTGGCGATGATTGAAGATTGTACAGGGTGTATGGGCGTGCGTGCTGGTGCGCGTGCGTGTGTTACGATCCTTTGCCACAGGTCGTTAAAACAACATTTGGGACGTGGACCACTTTATATAATAAGTTAATTCCCATCAGAGATGTGTTATGGTCCTTTCAAAGCTAGTCTCGGGTCATACTGGTGGTCTGGAGTTGTTTTCCAAACCTTTTTTTCCCCCTGTCCATCTACCATTAGCCTTTTCTTTTTAAGATGAAGGGATGCCTATTTCTACATAGCATTTATAGCTCAGGATCATAAATTGCAAAACGAGAACATATTATTTACAGATTTGCAGGATGGCCTTCCTCCAGCTGCAGCTCCAAAAAGAAAAAAGAAAAAAAAGTGCTTTGCCAGCAAGACTGTCGGTCTTGCTGTTGCACAGTAGAAGCCATTGCACAAGAAAAGTTCATAAAGGAATACCGCCTACCTTCAAAAAAAAGAGAAGCTTTTTAATATGCACGTGTAAGGCACAACTTCGTTCGAACTAAATGATAACGGCTCACAAAAAGCCATAAACATGCAGCCCTTGCTCAGATGACTACGGTGCTGCACCCGGAAAAAGTCTTTGGGGTCTGTTGCCTAGCTTAAAAAGGGCTAAATGAGGATATCTGCAGCTCCTGTTTTCACCTGTTGCCAGCATTGTGGAAGATAATACACATACACTCTAGACTGCCACGAGAGGTTGCAGAGACATCTTCAACCAAACATGGATTGCATCCACAAAGTTTCAATCTGAACAACTGCAACATTATATAAACATTTAAATTTCTGCTGTCAGCTGAACAGACTGGTGGTACTTGGTTGTTTCGGATCATTGCAGCTCTGAATCTCCTTGTGTTTTTACCAGATCTGTCGGTGCAAAATGTTACCTGGATTCGCTCCATTATCCACTTTAATCAAACAGTATATCTCTGTCCGGGCATGCTTTAATTTCCCTGCATAGACACAGCAGTGTGTTTTGTGTATGCTTGCACATATTTGAGTAGGCCTGCATACGTGTATGAGTGTGCGCGTGCGTGTGTGTGTGTGTGTGTGTGTGTTTATGTTCATGTGTATGAGAGAGTCATGCACATAGGTTAGTGGACATTTTGGTAACGTGCATGACCAATTGATGTCTTTGCCTGCACACATTACCATCACTCTCTATGAATGCAGAGAAATTTGCTGTCTGTTTCATATTCATTCCCTGAAGGATGCCCACAATCCGCAACACTCAGAGAAGGCTTGGGAGACTAATTCCCCCTTTCTTATCGCTTCGCCTAAAGCAAGCACAAATCTAAGCCTCCGACAAGGCCATATGTTTAGGGCGTACTCCCAAATGTGCTCTCTTACCATTGCAAATCCTGCTCTTGCAGAAAACCAAACATGAAAAAGCAATAACACTAAAACTGGTAAGAAAAGAGCAGAAAAGACAAGAGAGACCAAAAAAAAGAAGTGGATGCATCTGCCAGGGAACAAAGAGCATCTGCGCGGATGGAGACGGACACCCCCCGAGCTCAATGAGACGTATTGTGGAGCTTGGACCATTACCACCTACGTCTGTACGCCAAAAGGAAGTCATCTGGAGCCATAACTCTGGCCCCATCCACTCAAATGGACAAAATCCGATGGAGAGCGCAGGGGCAGGGGTGACGGTGGGTTAGCAAAATGCCTGGGTGTCTTTAACGGACCCTATAATGGACTGTGGTTGTCTTCAATGAGCATCTGTTGGAATCCATGTTTTATGGCCCTGGCCTTATTGTGTCTCCAGCGAAGCTCGGAGAGTAAAAGCCCCACGAGCCGAAGCAGACCTAACGTCTGCTCATTTTGTTTCCTCTCAATGGCAGCACAGCCTCACAAAGGCACAGAGCAGATCCAGCTGTAGGGGAGAAGAACGATACACAAGTCTGAGGTAGTTGTGCAAAAGCTGCTTTTATTTTGCATCAATCTGTGGTATCATAAAAAACATTTTACCATAAAAAATTACCTGCAAGCTTGGTGAATATACAGACTCTCTCTCTCTCTCTCTCTCTCTCTCTCTCTCTCTCTCTCTCTCTCTCTCTCTCTCTCTCTCTCTCTCTCTCTCTCTCTCTCTCTCTCTCTCTCTGTCTCTCTCTCTAGCTAGCTAGCTAGCTTTTATTTTGCTTTTTATTGGCAGCCAGAGGATTCACCCAAGACAATTACGAATACTTTACTTCACTCCTGTTTTGACAATTATATATCAAGACGAATTCGGATACTTAAAGGAAAGAAACAAACCATCAAGCCAAAAAAAAAATGGAAAAAAAGGAAGAGAAACATCCAGGTTCAAAACAATTTCCATTAGATTCATTATCAAGACAGCCAGCTCAGCTATCCGAGGGAATCCTTTACCTTACATTTCCTTTACATTCTCATAGTCACACTTTGATCAGTTGGCTCAGAAATAAAAAAAAAATTAAATAACAACAGTGGAAATATGCAAATGCTGGAAATGTGCAAATATGCACTTTTACTTGGTAACTTGGTACTTGTTATATTGTTGATTTGCTGTACCTGACAGTTCTTCTTACCCTTAAAATGCATACTGGAGGGGGGGGGCAGAGCAAACATAAGAAAACAAAATTTCCAGATGAAAATTTATCGGGTTCCTTCCTCGTTGGCCATGGCGGCCTGTCAAGGGTGTCTCCCCGCCTGCCGCCCAATGACTGCTGGGATAGGCTCCAGCATCCCCGCGGCCCTGAGAGCAGGTTAAGCGGTTGGAATAATGGATGGATGGATAACTGGTACCAGACAGAACTATGTTTTTTTAATACCTTTATTATAGAAACAAAATCTGGCCATAACAATAACAAATTAGCAAATAACATAAATCACACTTAGCTACTACAATTGGTTTAGTATTTCACAAAACAAAAATAAGAGAGAGAATAATAAAATAAAAAAGACAGAGGTCTAATCAGAAATCAATATATGTATGTTTTTGTAAATATTCAAAGCTTGTTTGGTTTTTATACATTTCAGTGCTTTCTTAAAATTTATTATCTCATTCATGAAGACTAAGAATGGCGGCCTGGCATTAATAAATCTAGATCTATGGATAAATTGTTGAGTCATAATCATCAGGCTATTGTGCAACATTTCCATATCTTTATACCAGACAGAACTTTGTATTGGTAATGTTCAAGTTATGCATGTCTATCCATCCATTATCCAAACCGCTTATCCTGCTCTCAGGGTCCCAGGGATGCTGGAGCCTATCCCAGCAGCCATTGGGCAGCAGGCGGGGAGACACCCTGGACAGGCCGCCAGGCCATCACAGGGCCGGCACACATGCACACACATTCACACCTAGGGACACGTAAAGCCTCGTCTTTGGGATTTGATAAAGTCAATCCACCTTGACCATGTCGGTAAATATATCTCGGTGTACTCTGAGGGGATATGTCAGTTCCTCTACTGCATACATTTGATGAACTATGTCTATCCAGTCCTGGATCAAGGGAGCTTGGGGCTTTAGCCACTTATCCGTTGCCCTCTTGTCTCATTTGGAAGTATTCAAGATGAGTAGACTGAACTAAAATCTCGGAACCCAGAGTCCAGAGAATTCTATATATGTATTTATACATGTATAATCTGTATCCATGGAGCAAGATTTTGGTACTGGAATTGTTCCGGGTCCGTTTTAGTTTGAGTAGTATTGACCAACCACTTTTGAGTAGGCGGTGATTTCTACAGGAACATGCTTCGGTTACATGTAGGTAACAGTCTACCTAAAACACCTACAAAAAGTATAGATGTTTCGGGGTGGCCGGGTGGCATGGGGCGGTTTATTCTGTTGCCTACCAACACAGGGACCGGTGGTTCGATTCCCTGTGTTACCTCCGGCTTGGTTGGGAGGCCCTACAGACACAATTGACCGCATCTATGGGTGGGAAGTCGGATGTTGGTATGTGTCATGGTCGCTGCACTAGCGCCTCCTCTGGCACACCAACTATTTTTTTTTGTTTAAGATTATATATATATATATATATATATATATATATATATATATATATATATATATATCCATTATCTGAACCACTTATCCTGCTCTCAGGGTCGCGTGGATGCTGGAGCCTATTCCAGCAGTCACTGGGCTTCAGGCGGGGAGACACCCTGGACAGGCTGCCAGGTCATCACAGGGCCATATATATATATATATATATATATATATATATATATGGCAGTACGTTGGTGCAGTGGTTAGCGTGGTCGCCTCACAGCAAAAAGGTCCTGGGTTCGAGCCCTGGGGTAAGTCCAACCTTGGTGGGTCATCCTGGGTCGTCCTCTGTGGAGTTTGCATGTTCTCCCCGTGTCTGTGTGGGTTTCCTCCAGGGGCTCCGGTTTCTTCCCACAGTCCAAAAACATGCTAAATTGTCCCTAGGTATGAATATGTGTGTGTGTGAGTGTGTGTGTGTGTGTGTGTGTGTGTGTGTGTGTGTGTGTGTGTGTGTGAACGTGTCGGCCCTGTGATGGCCTGGTGGCCTGTCCAGGGTGTCTTCCCGCCTGCCGCCCAAGAATAGGCTCCAGCATCCCCGCAACCCTGAGAGCAGGATAAGCGGTTCAGATAATGGATGGAACACTCAACGGTAGGGAAAGTGCTCAAGAAATAAGGAGCAAAGTAATCCAGTTTGTCAAGTAAATTCTTTATGAGAAAGTACAAGCCTGTTGCTTATGGCATGAAACAGGCTTGTACTGCTTGTACTGGCTTGTACTGTCTCATAAAGAATTTACTATATACGTTTTTTTTTTTTGCTTAATTTTAACAGCGACAGTAGAGAGAAACAGGAATGGTAGGGGAGATAGAGGGGATGACATGCAGCAAAGGGCCTGGGCTGGATTTGAACCCAGGCCACTGCAGTAAAGACTCAGTCTATGTGGTATGCACTGCACCAGATGTGCCACCGGGGCACCCCACCAACTATTATTTTACTATTATATTACTATAATTAAAATTATAATATTATTATTCAATTATTATATTATTACTATTATATTATTATTATATTATTTGACTGTTATATTATTATTTTACTATTTTTTTATTCTCTGTATGTTGCATACTTTTTTGAGTTAGCTTATAAATATCCAGGGACAAGTTAATAAATGGATTTGCTCTGTCTAAGAGATGTTTGATGAGTGTTGCATCAGAAACGATTGCTTGAAGTGGGATCCTATCAGTCGTTAGCAACTGTAGCTCCTTCCAGCTAGCTGCACCAGCGTATGAGAGAGGCCTCGGCTGGGCAGCATAATAATAATACTCTTAACAAGCATGGAAACCTCCTTCCCCCCGTGAATATGCAGCATTTAATGGCTGTGTGTTTTCGTTTTCAAGATCAGGCATGAGAAAATTTTTTACTATTATTAGCAGGTGCTAATGGCTCTGTGGTATGTGCAGCCTCAGGACAAGCCTGGAACCGTTTAAGAAAGGTTAATTACATTTAATGACTGAGATTTGCACTATATTTCTGTCAGGTAAAACAAGAATTTAGGAACAACCAACATGTTTACGGCAGCCCTGGGTAGATAACTGCTTTAATGGTAGAATAGTTATTGTATCCAACAAAGACCTCAACGGTGGAACTGGTGGAAGATGTCTCCAGGTCACAATGGCAGTAAAGGCGGATGACGGCTGCAACAGAGGGTGGTCCCCAGTTGTCTTGGTTCTCCATGCCATTGGACTCTGGCCACCCCTGCCAAGGACCATGTGTGGTGGCTGCAGGCACATCAGCCACTCCATGTAAAAAGCTGTCATGCGCAGGCATCCTCCCGTTATGCGGCTCCAGGATTGGCCTCTACGCCTACCTGAGGATCCAGAGGAAGGTCATACTCGACCCAGAGTGACCGCCAATGATGATGAGTTATTGTGTCTCAATATGACTTGTTAACTAAAGGCAAATTCACAGAATGATCTGCAAAATGACTTTCACTTTTCAAACTGGTTAATGCATAGTAATTAAAAAAGGAAGAACCTCCATGGTGCAGGACAACCTCAACTTCAGAAGCGGATCTCAATGCCCGACAAAATCCTCAACTTAATGGGTACAGACAGAGTCACAGTCTGTGGACGACATCATGTACGCCATATTGTTTTCTTAGCAACAATGAAAAACTTGGAACCCAGGCCTGGGTTCAAACTCCAGAACCTGTGTGGAGTTTGAATGTTCTCCTCGTGTCTGCGTGGGTTCCCTCCGGGTGCTCCAGTTTCCTCCCACCATCAAAGACATGCATGTTAGGGTTAATACTCCTGCATGTGCCCCTGACCAAGCAATAGGAAAATAAGAACTGGAGCTTGTCCCCGGGCATTGCAGCTGCAGCTGCTCACTGCTCCTAGCATAGTTGAATGAAATGTTAAATGCATGTACAATGACAAAGTTTCTTCTTCTTCTTCTTCTTCTTCTTCTTCTTCTTCTTCTTCACTACTACCACTACTACTACTAAGTTTCAGTTTTATGCTAAGCCTTGTGTCCCCAAAAACCCTTTAAAAACAAGGTAATCGTGTGAAAAAATAGGCATCTGGCAGGAGTATTCATCCATCTGCCAGGTTGTCAACATTAATAGTGCTATATCCACATGCTCAGTTGCTTTTAACACTGCTGTGAATAAGCAATCAGAGGTGCCTAACAGTTACTATCTACTGCCTCATACAAAACTGCCAAGTGAGGACATGAACTACCCCCGTAAATGTTTATTCATTCTTAAATGACTATGGTTTCACTAAGCATTGTTAGAAGGTATCACTAATACAATTTACACTGAGTTTATTACTATTATCTCTTTCAAAACACTCTGCCTTTTTATTATTATCAGTCAAAAGATGCTTAAAGTCGTGTCCATCCTATTAGAGATGTATTGTTTCTGATAATGAAAAAATGTGAAAAATCTGGAAAAGTTTTGGTTAACATGCCAACGAACAGTTCCTTACTACGAAGAGGCCGAGACTGCTGTAGCACCGACAGTCATTTTTGAATACAGCGCAGATTACAGTTTTTCTTAAGATGTAAAAAGCAACAAGACTTTCAACGTAGCAGGGACACCAAGCAAATGTATTTTCTTTTCAGCTGCATCGCAGGCTTTTGTAAATATTTCAACATTCCCAAATGTCTGCATAATTAGTGTGAAGTCGCCCCACAGGTCTTTTGAGAAAAAGAGAGGAGCTTGGTGTGGCAGATGTGTTTGTGTGCCTGTAGCGTGCTAGAAAGAAGAAGTAAACTGCAGGCAAATAACTAGGGGAGAGGGGGGCGTGCTGACAGCTGTGGATCATGAGGATGTCGGGGGGGGGGCCTCTCATGCACTACAGGGGGGATACGCCCTCCTCAGTGAACACAATTAGTGTGTGCAACGAGAGGGTAGACGAAATGCTGGGGAGAATTGTCTCTCAATCTCGTCTTGCAAGATTGCACGAGTTCAATCCCATCTTTTGATAAAGAAAATTGTGACACTCGAAACATATGATTGGGTATGTTTCACATGATAAGGCAGCCTTAGCTATATGACTGAATGCTACATTTGCTCTTGATTTTCTGATTTCTCGCGAGTTTGTCCATATGCAGTTCTCCTCCGCATAACTGCTGTGATCTTTATTTACGCTGTCATCTAAAGGAACTAGACCTGCCTATTGATATCCATGAAATGAGTTTATGCATTGCATTTTGCCTATTCACTGCCCACATTCTGTTGATTTCACATTCCTATTCGGGAAACAGCGTAACACCTTAAGAGTACAGACGTGCTTACCGTTGATTAGTGATTCAGGATTTAAGTAGTCTTTTACATTCATTTAGATTTTATTGCGTTTCTCTCCCTTGCACTTTGCTTTCACAAGTTGGTTCTGTGGTCATAGGCTGTTACGTACCTACTACCCATTGCTGAACGGCACGAGGGTCACGCACGCCTTTGTGTCGAGAGTTTTGAGCCAATTTGAGAATGGGGGGGGGGGCTCAACAAAGTTATCTTATAAGCAAAGGAATATTTCATACAGGAGAGAATAGTGCATGTTTCTATGGTGCCCTCAACGTCAATATTCCTCCTATTAGTTGTCAGTGGAGCTGGCTGACACGGTGTCCTCTGATGACGTGTAGGTGTTGGTGCTCCTGTTTGAGCTAACACGTTCGCAACGTTTTAAAAACCTTTCGGCAGGCAGTAAACGCTCACCTTCTCCCTCAGTGAAACATGGACCCCTGGTGGACAGAAGAATAGACTTCAGGGCCAAACTGTAGCGAAACTGCGCTGCCAGTGCTGTAGAGGGCGGGCTTGCCGTATAACCCCGTTGTGTTGCACACTCCAAAAAGTAACAGTAGAAGACCACCCCCCCCCCCAGTTTCGGAAAATGGCCGACGTTGAGATGGATATCGCGTCAAGAAGAATGAATAATGGCAACGAACACGTGTAAAGCATATTTGACCTTCTATTGTAGTTTTTTGTACATATTGTTGTTCTCTGTACAAACTCGAGTATAATCGAGAGCGCGTTTGTGAATTAGCATCGCGGAGGCTAACCTCTTAGCACGCTTCATGTTGTTGCCGGGGCTAGCTAGCCAGGTTACCTAACGTTCCTCGGGCAAACTAGCTTAGCCAATGCTAGCTGGCAAACACTTTTCCATCAGGACGATGGGTTAGTGCACAGATGTGTGTATAGGCGATAGTTACGTGTTTTTCACGTCACATGTTTGGTTCACATCACATGTTACCACGCAGCCTTGCCATGCATCAAACAGCTGTGGTAACGTTTTGGGGTTAGCGCAATTAAGCTAGCAAGTAAACGGTTTAAGCTAGCTCGCTGAAGTTCGCTAACTAATATGAGTAAGTCCTAGCTAATCGCCTTGGCGGTCAATTTAGAGTGAGCTAGCAACACAGCTAGCCGAGTAACAGTTGCCCAGTGTTGCCTCGTTGTAGGCTGTTAGCCACTAAAATCAACCATTTATTCCTAGCCTCAATTTGTATCACACTAGCTGCTCTCTGTTTAACTTCCTACATGTAAGTCTCTTTGCAGTATAGTCATTCCAATCTCTTATTTTACGGGGTGCAGGTGTAAAGTTTGTCATCCTTGTTTTGTTGTTAGCGTTGTGCATCTACCAGTGGTTATCTAGAAGAGAAAAGTGACTGCTGTTGATGAGTTATTATATTATCCTCTTATGCACAGGAAGCGAGATTTGGAAAGCCGCGAGAGAAGTGGAAATGAGGAAAGTGGCGATATGTCTGAGGAAGAGGAAGAAGAGGTAAGGGTGGGTATAATATTAACTAAATACGATAATGTTATGGTTTACCTTTCCACGTTTATTAATGGTGTCTAGATAAAATTGGAATTTCGGAGTGATTATGATCATAAGGTACCATCCTTGCAAAATTGACATAAAATGCATCTTCATATTCATACAGGGATTGGCAACATGATCCAGAAAGGACCGGTGTGGGTGCAGGTCTTTGTTCTAACTAAGCAGTTACACACCTGAGTCTTCAAAATCAATGTCCTTAGCAAAGACTATTGGTTGACTAATAGAATCAGGTGTGTAACTGCTTGGTTGGAGCAAAGACCTGCACCCACACCGGCTCGTTCTGGATCATGTTGCCCACCCCTGAACTTATGTGTTTGTACTCAAGAATAGGCAATCAAAAAAATGCTAAGTGGAAATACATTTATAAAAGGGACAACAACATTAATGACATAACTGTCATCAGGCAGCTACAGTCATTTTCAGATTTAAAGAATTACGTGATTGACAACACTGTCCAAACAGTTTTACATAAAGGTTTGAAGATAAAATGTTTGAAGGTCAAGTCAAGTCAGTTTTATTTGTATAGCCCAGTATCACAAATTACAAATTTGCCTCAAGGGGCTTTACAGCAATACAATGTCCTGGCCTTAGGCCCTTGCATTGGGTAAGGAACAACTCCTTAAAAAAAAACAAGGTGTTCATGAGGCCAGGGTTTTAGGTTGACCAAATATGCCAACTTAATTAATTTAAAAATTTGTTTAAAGGTACAATCCCCAATTCAAATTAAATAAAAGGATATCCCCGCTACCAAATTACTAAACACAGGATTGGAACCCCTATCACTCCCAAACTGATTGACAGGTCTTTCAATAACAACAACATCTGAGTTTCTAATGTTTTGAAATGCCGTGAAATGTTTGTTTCCATTGGTAATGTTTGTAAAAATTGAAGTTACGCAGGCCCATATTTTTAGTTATGATTGGTTGAGAAAGACGCAAAATGCTGAACTCTTCCATTATATATATAAATATGCCTCGATTTTATGTGGTCATATAAATTACAGATTGCGCCTTTTAATATTTTTTATAAAGCTACTGAAGAATGATGCACAAAAGTAAAGTAATTGGTCCATTGACAATTTGGCAAGCAGACTAATATTAAAAAAATTTGTGCTCTGAGAGAGATTGTATCTTTTTTGAAAGGTAGAGCTGAAAGAATAATGATCAAAACTGATGTCAAAGTTCATGTCATCTGATATCTGTATTGGCTTTGAAACTGCTGCTTCTTCCACTAGGAGGAGGCAGAAACAAATGGCGAGAAGATAGAAGAAGGGTCCAAACATCACAGCAGTGGCAGCAAACATAAGAGGAAGAAACACAAGCATCGGAGTAAGCACAAAAAACATAAGCATGCCTCTGAGGAGGACAAAGACCGCAAGCGCAAGCATCGACACAAACACAGGAAACGCAAGCGCAAGGAGGGCTCTTCTCCCTCCAACGCTGCTGTCTTTGGCTCCTCTAGCCACAGAAAGACTGAATCGTCTCCCTCCCCTGGAAACCCCAGTTTGGATGATCGGGCCTTGCTAGAGGATTTGGAGAAGCAGCGGGCCATGATCAAAGCTGAACTGGACAGCCAGTTGATGGAGGGCAAGGTGCAATCGGGAATGGGCCTGATCCTTCAGGGTTATAATTCTGGGTCAGAAGAGGATGGAGATGCGAGGGTCAGAAATGGAGAGCAGCGCCAAAAGGGCAGCACAGGTAAACCTGAGTCTCCCCGGGCTGGAAGAAGTGGCAAATCTAGACGGGACTCAACAGAGGCCAGTAAATCCAGCTCCAGGCGTCACAGTCGGAGTAAGTCTAGGGATAGACCATCCAAGGAGTCTAAGCAGGAGAAGACGACCAAAAGCAGCAAAGATGCAGCTGTCAAGGACAAAGGCCGTGGCAGGAGCAAGTCACCAGACAGAAAGCGTTCAGGCAGTACTGATAGGTCCAAAGAGAGAACCAGAAAGTCCAACTCCCCCTCCATCAAGAGAGGCGAGCAGAGAAGTATCCGCACTGACAAACGTTCATCACCACAGCCTGATGTCAGACCAGATAAGGAAAGAGCAAACCGCCGGTCCAGATCACCTGGACGGGAAAGGCCCAGTCGCTTAGATGCTGAGCGAGACAAACGACCAGCTAAATCCCCATCCAAGGACGCTTCATCTGGTAAAGAGAACCGCTCCCCTCATAGACGAGGGATTCACAGCCCCCCTAGGAGACGGAGTGTTTCACCCCGCCACAAAGATACCCGCCAGCCCTCGGCCAGTGCCTCAGACAGGGCTTCAAAGCAGAGCCACTCTCCCTCCAGAACAAGGTCTTCTCCTAGGAGGGGCCGCAGCCGCTCACCAGAAGACAGGAGGAGGGATGCTGACAGGCAGGAGTCACCGCTCAGGTTTGTGGTTAGAGTTGCTTTTTACATGGCAGAACTTTTAACATTTATATCAGGTGTCTGCTAGAATGTGTAAGGGCATAAGGTCTACTTGTAATTGAAAGGAGGCGATAAATAAGTTGGCAGTTGTCTGAGAAGTACAGAGATCAAAATTTAGGTCAGCTTTTGCAGGTGTTGCTGTGTTTCTTGTGTTCAGCTAAACCACTGTGACTAGGTAAATGTTGTGGCTAATTATTTACTAACAGAGTAATTAGATTTGATGTGTGACATTGTCATTTGCAGAGTTGTGAGCATTAGTTTTATTTATCTGGTGTGTAGGAAAATAGGGCATGGTTATAAATTATTCAGATACTCTGTTATCTAGATGAACGCTCAATATATAGAAATAGTGCTCAAGATAAGACTGGGAAGTGCATTTTACTATGACAAATTCAGCCTGTTTATCTCCACTCTGCTAACCTTTCTACAGAAAACGCCTGCGAACAGACATGGGATTAGGCAGGGACAGGTCAAGGGACACCAGTCCAAGGTCATCCTCTCGCCGCAGGATGAGTCGCTCACCTCTAAGACGAAGGTCTCCATCACCACGACGACGCTCCCGCTCATCTCCCCGCAGGCGGAGCAGGTCTCCACTGAGACACAGGTAAAAGCCGCTCATTGAGCTATCTCTAGGTTATGCTGAATGCAGAGACAGTCTTTAGACAACTGAAAGGAGAGGTTTTTGCTGTCCCTACTCTGTCTTGTTATTTTTTCAACTACTATTGTTTCTTGTAAATGCATAGAATTTTTCCTGCCTCTGATCATGTTGTTGCTAGAAAACTTATAGTTCCATTTTGTATATGTGAGGAGCTTTGCTCATATTGCATCTCATCCAACTCTATAATCACAATCACCGGGCTTTCTTTAAAACCGAATTAAAATTCACATTTATTTAGGGCTGCATGATATTGGAAAAAACTCAAATTACGGTATTTTTTTTTTCCTGCGATATGGAAAAAATAAGGAATTTTCACCAGATGACTTGAATAGCTCTATTTGGAAATAATTAATCATTCTAGAATGATTGGGGTGATGCTGTAGGGAAGTACATCTGCATAGGAAATAAAAATAATAATAAAAAAAGTGAATTGTTTCTGTTTAAGAGTATTGTGTAAATATGTGGCCAACCTACCGTGAGAGCTGAAAACTTGTGTGCGCGCCCGGTGCACAACAGGCAGACACGGTGCAACAACGGCACCACTGCGCTCTGAAACCCATTATTTCCAATGGCTTGCGCCGCGCCATGATGGCTTTTTGCTGCATCGAGAGTAAAGCGCGGAGCCAATAGAAATGAGGCACCCAGCCAGGCACAGAAGGCAAAATGGAGGAAAAGATAATACTGTGTGTCAGAATTCCCTGAAATGTACAACACAAGTTTACGCTTATGTAGGGACAAAATGATGAACTTGTTCTGGTAGAAGTTTGAGAAGTCCCACTAGAACTTCTGAAAACTCTGCCTATTTTGCAATGTTCGCCACAACTTCCCTGAATACCTTGTCAGATGTGTGATGAACCCAGCAGCAAACGCAGCTCAAATCACATTGTCTGAAAGGGCCAAGAGAAGGATCAACAGTGGACAAACGCGCATCCTGATATCGGTTGCAAATAAACATTCCAAAATTCACAATATGTAATCTGCACTTCACTGAAATAAATAGAAAATAAAAAAAAACACCTGGTCCATACACTCAAGGACGGCGAATGTTGGTGTCTAAAATGCATTTGAATGAATGGTCAGCTCTGATAACATTCGGCGTGACTTTTGTAAACATCCATGCCCCCGCACGCAGATAATAACAGCAGGAAAAGGGATATTACAACCAGAAGAAGCTAAATGTAAAGCAAAAGGTCTATCTCTAGGGAACCTTTCTATAACACAACAATCTGAGCACTTTTAGTGGATGTACTTTGACGGGTGCACTTGGCCTGGCGGATTACATTGTAGCCTGTTTCGCGGCTGCCAACTAAAGCATTCTCGCTCAATACTGGACCAGTTCCAAAAAATGTCCCTTTTAGTCATTTTAGGCACAAAATTATGGGAACATAGGGCCCACGTTTAAAATACCCAAATTAACCTTTAATTTACCTGATTTATTTTGCTACATTCAGTCATTCTCTTAAAATTTATTCAAAAGTTGGATGGAACAACTAATAACTTCATATTTTGTAGTTGGCAGTAAAATGTGTGAAATTGACTGATATGTTTATGTAAAGTGACTATGAAACAAATGCCACTCATGTATTACCTCTACTACTTGACAGTGTGATTTTTACTTGACACTCAGCTAAAAATCGTAAAGGACAATTAATTTAGTAATAACCCTTTTCAGGTCATGGTAAAGTGAACATAAACTGTGAATATTTTTTGTTTGGTTGACATGTAGAACACCAGAAATTGTTTAGTTACATTTTATGGTGGTGCTTGATAGTAACATTAGTAGGTAACATTTGTAGCTCTGCTTGACTAAGATGACTCTCTTAATTTTTTGCTACCTTGTGTGCTACCCTGAGTTTTTTTTTTTTGTTTCTTTCAGCATTATGAATCGTAAAAAGTCACTATTTCTTATTGCAGCGCTGAAAGGTTCTATTAGCATCTTTGTGATTGTTGAGCTAAGTCATAGTTCTATTAGCATCTTTGTGATTGTTTAAAAGCTAGCTAGCTTTTCAGGCATTACACTCTGGTGTTTTAGTGGTTAAAAAAGAACTGGTATCTCCAAAAGGTCTGGGGAAAGGGATAGATATGGTAGACCCAGACAGTACCGACGCTCAACCTCGCGGGAAAGGGAAAGAAGAAGGAGGCGCAGCAGAGATGAGGACAAGTTCAAGGGCAGCCTGTCAGAAGGGATGAAAGTTGACCAAGAGTCTTCAGAAGGAGAAATGTAAGTAAAAAGGCTGCTGGTTTCTTTTGCCCTCACAGGGCTTATTCATTGTGCACCTTCACATGCAGATCTAAATGAGAACGGTCAAAATAATGGGTCTGCTTTGCTGTGATATGACCACCTACATCACACATTTGTTTGTCAGACCTTTGAAAAATGAGATGTAAATATTCAAGGCACTTGAGGTCTTAAGAAGTTTCCAAAAGGCTCTTTGTGTGTGTGTGTGTGTGTGTGTGTGTGTGTGTGCATGCGTGCGTGCGTGCGTGCGTGCGCGTGCGTGCGTGTGCACGTGCTTGCATTTGCAGGTTAGATGACTTTGATGGTGAGGAGGTGGATGAAGAGGCTCTCATTGAGCAGCGCCGTCAGCAGCGCATGGCCATTGTCCAGGTTGATTTACTCGCTCACAAATTCAATCTGCCTTTTTTTTTTTTTTTTGCTGGGGTGCACTGTGTGGTCTTTTGTGGTGTTGTGGGCCAAACTCAGTGAAACATTGGTGAGGAAAGGTGTCTGCTTCATAAACTCAGTGACCTGCCTGCATTCACACACTCAACACTGTCCGAACTAATTTTTGGATTTTAGTTACGAATGTTGGCTATGACATGGTTAACTTGATTGAACACAGTGTAGCCTGATGTCCTTAATTTATACATTGTGTTAAGAAATTAGTTTATGCAGTAGCTTTTTGTTTGATTAGGCTTTTGAATGAGTGCTTACCCTAGATTATGACAGAGGATTATTTCATCATATCCTGTGCATCTTTAAAAAAATAAATTTCTTATTCACTAAAATCCTACTGTTCTTATTGCCAAAACAACAACAAATACACTACTTAACCCACTCCTTATGTTTTCTATGTCAATATTACTCCCTCATAAATGCAGAAATACAAGGTGGGGAATGAGGATACCAACATGGCATCTGAGCCCAGCAGCCCGCAGAGCAGCACACGCAGCCGGTCACCCTCGCCTGATGACATCCTGGAACGAGTGGCTGCAGATGTCAAGGAATATGAGCGCGAGAACCTCAACACCTTTGAGGCCAATATCAAAGCAAAGCACAACCTCATCGCCCAAGAGAAAGACGGTAATGTCCTGGTCTGGATTCTGTTTGTTGGCATACAAGGCAAACTGAATGAACCACACTTATCCTATCTAGGTGGATAAGTACTAATGTCTTCTCACCAGCTCTAAGAGTGCAGTTGAGTTTTTGCAGGTGGCATCCCAAATGTGTCTTGTCATCAAAATTATATTTATATTATGTTTTAATATTTTCTATTTGTTAAGGAGAAATATTTGTGTGGAGTGATAGGCCTCCACAAATAAGTCTGTAATGCGCATGGGAACATGCCAACAGGAAGCTATAGGGAGGGAAATGAGTAGACTGGTCTGAAAGTTTGTCGTTTCATACTCCAGGAGCCCACTCTCTATTTGGTGTAGGGCACTTAATATGGAAACGAAAAATCCCTGTCCTCTCTAAGGTTAGCAGCTACTGTCTTTCATTGGGCTTGGTTTAATTTGTGTGACGGATACAGAGTTGTGTGGTGACCAAAAGGGCAGGCTTTTTGATTTTGTGTTTTTCTGTCATGTGTTCATTCAGTTGCTGGCTTGTAATCCAAAGCCTGCGTGTCACTCTGCCACCTGAAGCATGTTTTGATCTCTGCAGAGTATGTGAAACAAACACGTTCCATATTTTCTGTTTTACAAAGTGGTAATAACTAGAGACTGATGGTACCGTTTCTCCTCTTTCTTATAGGAGCCAATCCAAAGAAGCCCTCAGCCCCTGACATGTTTACTGAGTCAGATGACATGTTTGCGGCAGACTTTGATGTAAGTGGTGGAAGTAACTATCATCTTTATCCCCAGAACTATTTTGAATTCAAATCAGTTATCCTCTATTGAAAGGACACTCAAATAGTGAAGCCTGGGGGCCTTTTTTCAAATAACAGATTTATTTATTTTATGTTTTAATTACAGAATTATCTGTTTTATAGTTTATTTTCACCACTATCAACTTTTCAGCTTTTTATATTTCATCTTGACTTACTGTATCCCTTCTTGACATTAAAATGCGGGGTCTGATGGTCTGTTACTTTAATGAAAATCATTCAGAAGTAAATAGCGTATTTTGATCCCAGATTATATTCAACAAAAATCTGTTTATGAATCATAATTTTTTCCCCATTGACTATTCAAATACATAATTTTATGCTACTTTCAAACATACATTTCGTAACACTTTTGGAGAGATTTTTCCCCATTCATGAATACAGCATATGTAAAATTTACAGATAGCTGTAGTTCATACATGACATGATAGTGCCTCAGTCTCATTCCCTGATCATGAGGAAGGTCTTATGTCATCAACTACAGCATCTGTAACACTGTTATTTATGAAAGCACCTCTCATTTCTAAGTCGGTCTGTTCCATTTTCCAGACATTTTTAAATATTCTCTTATTTTACTGGTTTACAAATCTCTCACTTCATACAAATCCCTCATGTGAACAAGTCATAGATATATTCATTGTGAATGGTTCACTCACTCCTGTAAAATCATCTTAATATGGTAATTAAATGGCTTTTGTCAACACTATTGTAGTGAATTCGGGGGGCCGCCGGGAGCTGCCGCAGCTGTGCTAACCAGTTGACTAAAGGCTCAGACCCTTTAGCCAAGGGCTAGCGAGTGTAGTCATCTGTGGTCATTACACTTCCCCCCTCCTTTGGAAAGTGCGTCCCGCACTTCAGCATATCAGCTCCCTCACGCCTCTGGGGGCACGTGCTTCCGATGGCCTCACCATCCCACTTCTGACACCAATGTAGCGAATTCAGGGAGGAGCTGGGAATTGCCACAGCCAGGAATTGCTGCAGACAGGACGCACACCGAGGTCACCCGCACCAGGGGCGACTGCACTAACCAGTCGAGGGCTAGTGAGTCTAGTCATTCATGATCGTGACACTATTGTCATTTGTTAATGTGTCGTAAATATTACTAGGTTTTGTCATCGAATTATGATACTTTTACGAAATATTGACTCTGGCTCGCATTGACACTTACACCCAACACGTAAAATTTAGGAAAGGTTTTACATGTTAAGCGGCATGTGTGAATGGGGTTTTAGAGTATTTGAAGCTGCAGTCTGTCACTTTTCTCCATTAATAAGTCTTTATTTTATCCATTTGAAATGTGTTGACGATGTGGTTGTTCTGCTGGACAGACAGTACTACAATAGAGCAGTGTTCCGATATAGTTTGATGTAGGAGTTGGTGAGAAATAGACCTGTTGCAACTGATTTTCTCACAGTACAGATAAGGTGTAGCAGCCATTATTGCCTGTGTGCAGATCAGCTCAGCAGTAAGCAGTTCGCATGTTTGTGAAAATGGGATGCTTGGACCAAAGCTAACACAGGCAGTGTAATGTATGGTATTACAAACCTCATCAAACTAGATTGAAACACTGTTCTATATTAATATTGGTTGTTTGTCCAACAGAAACATCGTTACATCGGCATCACATTTCAGTCTTTGTTCCAGCTGAAATTGTTTCCAAAATGTATGTGTTTGCCACTCCACCAGTGTTCGTGCAACCCAGTCAAAACATTTCAATGCCAGTATTGAAAGACCGTAGTGTGTCCAACCATAATAAAGTTGCCAGTTAGTATTCTGTAACCTGACTCCATGGTTCAGATGGATAAAATAATGATTTATCAGCTTTAAATACTCACTGTATGATTAACTGCAGTCAAGGATGAGTTTATTGCACATTAATTGTTTCCCCCCTCCATTTGCTCTTTGTTAATGCACCTTGTCTTGCACCACAAAAAGCACTGATATTAATTTTTTTTAGTACTTACTTGAAGTGGCTAAGTCTTACCATCCCTAGCTGATATTTTGATGTCCCACCATAAATGATAAGGGTAGGACACATTGCATAGACCATTTTGATTGTCAGCAGAATGTGGTCATCGAAGTAGGCTTCCAGCGGTTGCTCCAGTCTTACAGACTGTCTATAGTTCTATTTGGTTGAGCCACAATTCTTGTTCTTGTGACATTTCTACAGAGTGCAAGGATGAGAGCGGCGGGTGTTGGGAAGGACTTCAAAGAGAACCCCAATCTTCGAGACAACTGGACTGATGCTGAGGGTTACTACAGTGAGTGCTCACATTGCTAACCTTATAGTCTCACTAGACGAGCGTGAGGCCAAGATTCAGGCAAGCCCATAGGGCATTTTTAAAGCTACAGCCCGTTCCCTTTCTTCTCAATCTAGGGATGGTATTTACTTGGTTACATTAGTTTGGTTATGATTCCACATGGCAGAACTTCAAGCAAACCACAATTTGTCAAAAACAGCTGTGCAGTAACAGTTAGTCCTCGTCATTAGTCAGGAAATTGATACAAGTAAGGTCAAAGAAGTTTGAATTAGTTCATCTGGATACAACATTTATTGACTGATACGTTTCATCACTCAACTAATTGACATCTTCAATCTGAACTGACTGCAGGTATCCCCACCCATCATAAACAATACAGCTGCATATCAACCGAAACCAACAACCAGTTTCATATGCAAATATGGGTGCGACCATTAACTAGTTTCAAGGGCCATGTGTACTATTCACAGAGGATTTCGGAATGTTTGCAATCACAGCATTGTAAGATGGCGGCAGATGTACGCTTAGCCGCTGCGCCCCCCCCCCCCCCCCGGTTCAGGGATGGTCGTTCCCTCTTAACATAGATTGCCTCTTTGACTCCCAGTTCAAACCAGCGTTCCTCTCTATCAAGGATGTGCACATCCTGATCCTTGTAAGAGTGGCCACTGGCCTGTAGATGGATGTAGACTGTGGAGTCCTGGCCTGATGTGTTAGCTGTCCTGTGTTGTGCCATTCTCTTGGCCAGCATCTGTTTAGTTTCCCCAGTATATTCCATGGCAATCCTCCTGGCACTTAACCATGTACACTATATTGCTCTGTTTGTGTCAGGAGACCCAATCCTTGTGGTGGACCAACTTGTGGCGCAGCGTGTTTTGGGGTTTGAAAGCAACTGAGACATAGTGTTTGGAAAATACGTGCCTCAGCTTGTATGAAATTACAATTGTATGAAATTCTGTATGAAATTACAAAATGACCCCACCCTTGGCAAAAGAACCCTTAGCAAATAATAAATCAATAAAACCTATAAATAATCAAATAAATTAATAATAAAATGGCTAAAACCCTTAACCAAGTCTGTCTGCTCCTGCCTCACATACAGAGGGCAGTACTATAGGCAGAGGCATGGGTGTGCTATGGGTTCCCCAGTCTCACCTATAGTGGCCAACTTGTATATGGAGGAAGTGGAAAAGAGGGCTCTGATGTCCTATCCAGGGACACCACCTAGCCATTGGTTCAGATTTGTGGACAACACCTGGGTTCGCATCAAAAGGAGCGGGTTGAGGTGGTTTGGGCATCTGATTACAATGCCTCCTGGGCACCTTCCTTTGGAGGTTTTCCGGGCACGTCCAACTGGAAGGAAACCCCGGGGTAGACCCAGAACTCGCTGGAGGGACTACATGTCCAGTCTGGCCTGGGAACACTTTGGGATCCCCCAGGAGTAGCTGGAGGGCGTTGCTGGGAAGAGGGAAGTCTGGAGTGCCCTACTTAGCTTCTTGCCACCGTGAGCTGACTCCGGAGAAGTGGCTGATGATGAGATGAGACCTGGGTTAAAATTTAATCTCGGATACATTAAAACAAATCACATCAAAATCACATGCAAACAAGACAGGACACATTAAATAACATCTATGTTTATACACATATAAACATATATTTTATGTATCTTTTTTCTTTGAATTTTTTTTTTCTCCCCAATTGTACTTGGCCAATTACCCCACTCTTCCGAGCCGTCGTGGTCGCTGCTCCACCCCCTCTGCCGATCTGGGGAGGGCTGTAGACTACCACACATTTCCTGCGATACATGTGGAGTCACCAGCCACCTCTTTTCACCTGACAGTGAAGAGTTTCGCCAGGGGGACGTAGCGTGTGGGAGGATCACGCTTTTCCCCCCAGTTTCCCCTCCCACAGGCGCCCTGACCGACCAGAGGAGGCACTAGTGCAGCGACCAGGAGACATACCCACAACCAGCTTCCCACCCGCAGACACGGCCAATTGTGTCTGTAGGGACACCCGACCAAGCCAGAGGCAACTCGGGATTCGAACTGGGATCCCCATGTTGGTAGCCAACAGAATAGACCACTACGCTACCCGGCCACCCCATGTATCTGTTTTCTGGTTTTTTTTAAATGTTAAATCTCAGGATGTACTGCATTTCACCGACCACATTAACTCTGTGGACAAGCACATCAAGTTCACCAGGGAGAATATGAAAAATGACAGGTTAGCATTCTTAGACTGAAATTGCAATTGGTGATGGAGGACATTTGATTGTTGATGTTTACTGTAAACCAACACATACTGATCAGTACTTAATGTTTGACTCTCATCATCCGCTGGAGCACAAACTAGGAGTCATCAGGACGCTGTACCAGCCGAGCTGACAACGTCTCCACCGACACAGTGGCTGGGGAAGGGGAGAAATCCCACATTAAACAGGCATTGGTTAAGTGTGGTTATCCTAACTGGGCGTTTGTCAAAGTCAGGAAGACGCCCAAACAGTGCACCAGCCGATCGAAGAGAGAAGGACAACAGCTGCCTAAGCGTAAACCAGTACTGATTCCTTATGTGGCGGGAGTGTCGGAAAAGTTGAGACGTATTTTCCAAACACCGTGTCTTAATTGCTTAACCTTCAACCTTATTTGATTTTCTTACCTGGATTACTGAGCATGCATAAAGACAGATACAGGAACGGCCTTTGTTCCTCGGTTAACAAGCATGGAGCCTTACTGCATTTGTGGATCACTGCATTTACTTTGGTACATACACCAACCTGTGGTATCTGGCCAGAATGCTCAATTTGAAGATGGTACAAAACCACGTCTCTCAGACATTGTCTTGCTTCACTTGATTCGAAGACGAGGGCCCTCTGCCTCCAGGCAACTCCACAGGAGAATGCAGACAATGATGAATGCCTGCGGTGATATGCTATGATATACTACTGACATTCAAACACTAACCATGTGTCAGTAGGCTATGACATACTTTTCTTCAGCACTGTGAAGAAAACAAGTTGTATTTGCTTACCTCAACTTTTGTGGGGTTGGATCATGTTCTCACTCCAAACAAATTATTTCAGTTTGGGTGTTGTTGTTTTTTTTTTTTTGTTTTTTTTGGGGGGGGGGGGTAGACATATCAAAACAACCTATTGACAAGGTCTGAATGTACACTGCTCAAGAAAATAAAGGGAACACCTAAAAACACAATGTAGACCTCGATGAATGAAATATTTCAGCTGAAAATCTTTATTTATTAGACAGAGGAATGTGTGTAGAGCAAAATAACCTAAGAATGATCAATGGAAATCAAAATCATTAGCCTGGTCTGGATTCAGAAACATACTCAAAATCAAAGTGGAAAATGAGAACATAGGCTGATCCAACTTCTGTGGAAATTCTTCAAGATGATTCAAAATGAGGCTCAGTAGTGTGTGTGGCCTCCACGTGCCTGTACGCACTCCCTACAACGTCTGGGCATGCTCCTGATGAGACGACGGATGGTCTCCTGAGGGATCTCCTCCCAGACCTGGATCAGGGCATCGGTCAACTCCTGGACAGTCTGTGGTGCGACATCGCGTTGGCGGATGGTACGAGACATGATGTCCCAGAGGTGCTCGATTGGATTCAGGTCTGGGGAACGTGCAGGCCAGTCCATAGCATCAATGCCCTCGACATACAGGAACTGCTGACACACTCTGGCCACATGAGGACGAGCATTGTCATGCATGAGCAGGAACCCAGGGCCCACTGCACCAGCATATGGTCTGACAATGGGTCTGAGGATCTCATCCCGGTACCTAATGGCAGTCATGGTACCTCTGGCTAGCACGTAGAGGTCTGTGCGGCCCTCCAAGGATATGCCTCCCCAGACCATCACTGACCCACCGCCAAACCGGTCATGCTGGAGGATGTTGCAGGCAGCAGAACGTTCTCCACAGCGTCTCCAGACTCTCTCACGTCTGTCACATGTGTTCAGTGTGAACCTGCTCTCATCTGTGAAGAGCACAGGGCGCCAATGGCGAATCTGCCAACCAAGATGTTCTCTGGCAAAGGTCAATCGGGCTGCACGGTGTTGGGCTGCGAGCACAGGCCCCAATTGTGGACGTCGGGCCCTCATACCATCCTCATGCATTCTGTTTCTCACTGTTTGAGCAGAAACCTGCACATTAGTGGCCTGTTGAAGGTCGTTTTGTAGGGCTCCGGCAGTGCTCCTCCTGTTCCTCCTTGCACAAAGGACCAGATAGCGGTCCTGCTGCGGGGTTGTTGTCCTCCTGCGGCCCCCTCCACATCTCCTGGTGTACTGGCCTGTCTCCTGGTACCTCCTCCATGCTCTGGACACTGTGCTGGGAGACACATCAAATCTTCTTGCCACAGCACGCATTGATGTGCCATCCTGGATGAGCTGCACTACCTGAGCAACTTCTGTAGGTTGCAGATACCGCCTCATGCCACCTCTAGTGGTGAGGGCACTAGCAAAATGAAAAACTAACCAAAGATCGGCCAGAAAAGAGGAGGACAGGCAAATGGTCTGTGGCCACCACCTACAAATCCATTCCTTTTATAGAGGTTGTCTTGCAAATTGTCTAATTTCCACCTGGTGGAAATTAGACAATTTACCAACAGGTGAAATTGATTCACAAATCAGTGTTGCTTCCTAACTGGACAGGTTGATATCTCAAAAGTGTGATTGACTTGGAGCTACATTGCATTGCTTATGTGTTCCCTTTATTTTTTTGAGCAGTGTATTAGTCGATTGTCATGTTAGCATGCCCAAACTAACTTAAGCTTTAAATGAACCACTTGTGAAATGCTCTTGGACTGTGCTGGTGAAACATAAATGCCTACTGTAACTTCAAACTTGCATAACATGTTCTTGGGAAATAAAAAAAGGTAATTGTTTGTGTTCATGTGTTTATGTGCAAGGAAACTATCTGAACATTGATGACCAATTTCTCAATCTGTTTTTAGACTTTAGTAGCAAACTGTCCTTTTTCACTTGTTCGTGTTGTTGCTGTACAGGGGTGAACATTGGAGAGACACTGGACAAGCGCTATGACGTGTATGGCTACACAGGCCAAGGAGTGTTCAGCAATGTGATTCGAGCAAGAGACACTGCCAGGGCTGGCCAGGAGGTGGCAGTCAAGATCATCCGAAACAATGAGCTCATGTAAGTCCCTAAAACCAGCCCTCCATAGCTTTATTGATTCTAAAACGTCTCTTAAGAATAGGTTTGATTAGATGTGATTTGATGATGGCACCCTCTTGGTTAATAGGCAGAAGACTGGTCTGAAGGAGCTGGAGTTCCTCAAAAAGCTGAATGATGCTGACCCTGATGATAAATTCCACTGCCTGCGTCTCTTCAGACACTTCTACCACAAGCAGCATCTCTGTCTGGTGTTTGAGCCCCTCAGGTACTGTCAGAAGGGACACTACTAATTTATTAGTATATCTCATGTCTTTTTGAAAAGTGACACTTTCTTTACTCAAATAGCTGTTTGCCTGAAGGGTAAAGCTCTAACTATTTAAGTTATTAGTTGTCTGTAGTCCTTCACTGAAAATGGATATCTTTAGAGGCTTTATTTCAATATATCAATGAGAATCAGTTAACATTCCTACACCATTATGTAGCAACCACCACCAAAAAATGAATATAGTCTTGTCCTTTGTATTTTAAAATGAAACCCTTCATATCATACATCCTAAGGCATTTTGTTAACCATCTCTCTTGCTTAATACCTATTGTGTTCTCACTAATAGCATGAATCTGCGGGAGGTGCTGAAGAAGTACGGTAAAGACGTGGGTCTCCACATCAAGGCTGTGCGCTCCTACAGTCAACAGCTCTTCCTGGCCCTAAAGCTGCTCAAGAGATGCAACATCCTCCATGCTGATATCAAGCCAGACAACATCCTGGTGAGATGGACACACTGACAGTCAGTATAGAATAGATAGCGTTACGTGAAGGCTGGGCAGTTTTGTACTTTTTAATCTTGCAATGTCTTTTCCCTCGAAGGTTAATGAGTCAAAGACCATTCTTAAGCTGTGTGACTTTGGTTCTGCATCACATGTTGCTGACAACGACATCACCCCCTATCTGGTCAGCAGGTTCTATAGAGCTCCAGAAATAAGTAAGTTTGGTTATTAATGCATAATTGTAGGTTTGCAGTTACATGTGTAAAGTTTTCTGGATATGGAACTGGCAACCAGTGCACATTGTAGGTGTGATAGCATCTCTGTATTCTTGTTACCCGCATTTATATATTTTACAAGGCTAATTGCTAAATATTCACACATACCCATTGCAGACAACTTTGTACAAGTTGCCAAGCGTCTGCACATTTGACCATTGATTTAGTGTCAGTATATATTTCAGTGAAGGTTTTTCCTTACGTCTACCTGATGATGAGAATTGTAAGCAAAACATAGTTGCACATCCACCTTATCATTGTGCTGATGTGGAAATCCAATACTGCACATTTTGAACCTTAAAGTGTTCTAAATTGTACATCTGTAAACAACAAATATTTGCTAGCCTGTAAATAAGCCAACGAAGATGTCATATTTTTATTCTGTTATTTTGTCACTGCTGTTTTTGGTTTTAGTGATTAACCTTCAGAATTCGGTAGTTGGTTGCAGTATATCCTGCATTGTATATGCTATTTGATATCCAGTTTGCCTGTACAATGATCCAATTTCTTCATACATGATCATTTATGTTTCATCTGATTGAGTTGAATTAGACTTATTTCATTTCTTGGTAGTGCTCATCACTCAGATGTTTCTTTTTGTCTCAGTCATAGGGAAGCCGTACGACTATGGTATCGACATGTGGTCTGTCGGCTGCACTTTATATGAGCTTTACACTGGCAAGATCCTTTTCCCTGGTTCGTCTAACAACCATATGATCAAACTAGCCATGGATCTGAAGGGCAAGATGCCCAACAAGGTAGTATTGCATCATAGAATTTTGTAAGCCTCTGCCAGTTAGGTTTTTCCATTTCTAGATGCTGTATGAAGTGTTGTTCCATGCAGCGTTGAAGAAGTTAGAGATGATGCAAGACTGTTTTTCTTTTCTCAGATGATCCGCAAAGGCCTGTTCAAAGACCAGCATTTCGATCAGAACTTGAACTTCCTGTACATTGAAGTTGACAAAGTGACAGAAAGGGTTTGTTGCTCTTCTCCCCCCCCCCCCCCCCCGCCGCAGTTTACTTTCGACCTGTTCGGTTGTAAATCTATCCAGTAATAAGGGACACATTTAGAATACCCTTATATTTAACTCTCCATAGTTGGAACACTATTGCAAGTTTTTGTTTTTTTCAGTTGCACAAATTGTAAATCATGATTGTAATAATTCCAGTTGTTCAGTTTGTTTTAAATGTTTTTCATATCCTGTGGTCATGTTCTCCCATCAGGAGAAGGTGACTGTAATGAGCACCATCAACCCCACCAAGGACCTGCTGGCAGACATGGTGGGAGGCCAGCGACTGCCTGAGGATCAGAGGAAGAAGGTGATGCAGCTCAAAGACCTGCTGGATGGAACCCTGATGCTGGACCCAGCAAAACGCATCAGCATCAACCAGGCTCTGCAACACCCCTTTATCCAGGAGAAGATCTGATATACACACACACACACACACACACACACAGAGCAAAGTTTAACCACCAGACCAGCTCTGCCAGGAACTCTGCAGTGAGGCAGCCAACAAATAGACCTCCATTCAGAATGTTATGTTAAAAATAATTCTTCCTCAATGATTTGTCTACAAATACATAATCTTCTTTTATTGTACATAGATCATTGAAATAGTAGCCAATCTTTGAAATATCAGTTTTTTTTTCTTCCCTTCATACCCCCACCCCACCCATACTTGGCCATGCTGTTGAGGACATTTTTTTTTTTATTTAACTGGCATTGAAGTGACTGCTATAATTCCTGTAAATATGTGTATCGCATTGTTAAAATCTCATGAGTCAGCCAGTTTAGTTTTTGGACGTAGTTGGAGAGTTAATGACACTTTTTTTTCCTTTTTCTTTTTTTTAAATGAAATCTGCTCATTGTGGGGCTATGCATGCTTTTGAATGTGCACCCTTTGTGCTCACATTTCTGTGGTGCAGGCCTGTGTAAATGCTCTGTATGTGCATCATCGTCCCACATGTAATGGCGCTAGTCTCTCCCCTTGCCCGCAATTTCCAGGTATCAGGCTGAACTGAAGGAAAAGATTTTATATATATATACACATATACACACACACACACGCACACACACACACACACACACACACACACACACACACTGGTTTCCCCATACAATAGAATTTCTCCATTTCAAATGTTTTCATGTCATCTGTTGGTTCACAGCTCTGAGCTTTTTCTCTGTCTCTCTCACTCTCCCTCCAAGTACTGTGGCTCGGTCCTGGCTCTTAAGGCTCTCAGATTTAAGTGCCTCCTGTATGAGCCTAGTTTGTTAAACACCAAGCAATGTTGGCCTGTTAAAGCCACACTTGTAACAGCTGTTCCCCACGTTGTATATATTCCATCATTTATCATATGTCATGTTTGAATTTTTTTTTCTTTTCCACCCATTCAATGGTTAAAAAAAACTTGTGATTTCAATAAATAGTTGTAAAACAAAGCTGGTGAAAGAGCACCTTCAGTGTAACACAACTTTTAGTATTAAAATATTTCATATTCTATATCAAAATCCTGTTTTCTTTTTACCCCTCATATATCCACATGACGGAGGTGATTATGTGTCGGTGGTTTTGTCACACATCTTGGATACGCTGTGGAGAGTTTCAGATAGGGGGTGAGACGGTGGTTGAATCTGTGACTTACAGGTTTCACAACTGAATGTCAACTATGCAAAAACCGGCCTGTGACAGACCCCGGGGGATGATTTCCTTGTACTCTGATGACAGTGTCATCTGAAGTCAGCAAGGGAGTGTGGCTGAGAAAGGTGGAGAGGGCTTGCTGGAGTGATGGGGATATTCCTTTGAAGAAACTGCTCTTGACAAGGACGTGCAGCCTCAGAGCATCAAAGGCAAGGAAGGCCCAGCTCATGACCAGTTGGAACAATTTGTGGCTCTCGCTGAAGCGAAACTCCTTAAACTGTGCTCTTCATTTCCACCGTGCAACTGCACTTGTGTCGAGACTCCAAAAAAAAAAAGCCATAATAGAGACTCACTCAAAGTATTCCCATTTTCTCTGTCTGGGAAGAGGAAAATGATGTAAGATCTTTACGTGCTTGTGCTGCCAACACCAAAATACCTCTGATGTGAGCTGATGGGCTGTCTGACTAAAAGGGTGAATAAATGTATGGGGTCCATAGTTCAATCGCAACGTGTAAAGGGGTCAATGAAAAGAGTAAAAGAAATGAGTGACAGCCTTACTGGCTTTGATCGTGTGATATCAAGAAATTCAGTGAGATCACACCGTGACTACTGTAATTCTCAATATGTAACCAAATAAGGTTCTTATTGACGGATGCATAACAAGGGTTGGAAAGGTGGTGCTCTTCTGTAGGTTTTCCAGATTTCTGCAATTGAGAGATGTTCTCAGATCACTATATGACATGATGTCCCTGTGCTGTCATATTACTTACCCAGTGGGATTTATATTAGAAATAGGACCAGGGTTAGCTCAAGGTCAATATGTAAAATTTTGATCTGAGGACACCTCGCTTGCAGAAATCACCGCGCTCCTCGTAAGTGTCCAGTGGTACTGTCTCTTTAAACGTAATTGAACGCGAAGTTGTAGTTCCACATAGAGACCGGAAGAGGGCAACAGAAGTACAAACTATACTCCACCAAGCCTCTGTTCGAGTTGGCGTTGAACGCTCTCAAAAGTCAACTACAAATAAACTACGTGTGGATTTTTAACGAGGAATGAGTCACCTTTCTAGTCCAACAAAACAAAACAAAAAAATATGACGGCAAAACCTTTAACCATTTCGGATCAGTTGTGACTCAAGAGTCATACCCTTTTTTCGTGTAGGTTACTCCTGGCAGATTCTTTTCCCGCCATATGGTAATGTAGTCCTTTTATAGACAATGGCTTTTGACATGACGTTTCCAAGTAGAAAATAAGTAAATGTGGCGTATAAAGGTCGGCGGTCCCTGGCGCCGCCTCCCAAGATGTTACCTCGTTCTTGTGTTGCTAATGCTAACGCTCGAGGCAACAACGGTTCGCCGTGTGATCAAACCCAGCTCACAAGCAAAGACAGGAGACTTAAAATATAATTTCCTTCTTTTTTATTAAAACCATACAAACATTTGTAGTCAGATATAAAAGAGCAAAGTGGCTCTTCTGGCAGAGGGGCAGTGCTGGGCACCCCATGCTCCTCTATGAGCCAGATGTGTCTGGCCTCCACCCAGGAACCAGGAATCCCTGCTTTCAGAGTCAGTTCATTATTGGCCCCAGAATTCTCCTCATATGCCCACTAACTCTACAGAAAGGGTAATGTATATACAAACTTATATATATATATATATATATATATATATATATATATATATATATATATATATATATATATAAGACAATACATGTGAAAACTAAATGAAAACAAAACGGAAGAAAAAGTAGAATGCCTTTTGCGAATCTTGACTTTGCTGATAGCCTAACGTTGCTCTTTGTAAGTGTTTTTTGTCATTTTCCTTTTTCTGTGTTCTTGCAATTTTTAAATAATTATCAATGGAAAGTTGGCAGTGAGCTTTCCCTTTCCCGACAGGCAGATAATAAGGCACATACCTCTGTGTAACTTCCTCCTCCATCAAAGGAAACAGTTTCTACTTCTTTCAGAACAAAACGGCATCAACGCATGGCTACAAAAATGAAATGAGTACCAAATGCAATAAAACTGTACCTCTTTTTCTTTTTTTTCTTTACACTAGAATAATGGGTAAACTACTCGATATTCTGGGTGCAGTCACAATAGACTGCAAGGCAATACTGACACTGTTGACTAAGTAACCGCAATACTTGGTGGCAGTACACATTCTGAATTAAGAGCTCGAGAGAAAATGATAGAAAGGACTTGCTATAAAATAAAATATCTTACAGCATTCATCACTGTGAGAGGGAAATTCCATGTACTATGGACCACTGTAGTTCAGTCAGACAAATTCAAAACAGAGAGCACTGAAATATCTATTTCTTTAAGCAAACATAAAGCACCAAATGCGAACGTTTGTCATCAGTGAAAACGTGTCCACTTTTTTTTTACATCACCTCCAAACAACCGTGCAATCCAACATCAAAAATCCAATTATCACCAACAGAATATAAAAACACATTGTTATATATACACCTGCAAGTACCTTACCAGACTAACTAAATCAAGCCATTTAAATAACAACTAGAAGACTACTGGTGCTTGTGGATTCTAAGACTTGGAAGTGTGGTCCTTTTATTTTGAAATTAATACCATATTGGGATACTCTTTGACAAAACACCACTTGTTAAGACTCGAAAGAAGCACTGGAACATTGAGATTTACAGATTTGCCAAAGTAACATACAAACAAAATGACAATAGATGTAAATACACCACTTATCAAAAAAGCTAAGTTTCATCTGAGCCTCTCAAGTTACTCGACCCATTTCTGACCTGCTGGAGCGAGTGTGGAATTAGTACCTGTGGGTTCAAAATGAAAGATACTTGGCACATGGGCTAGTCTATGTATTCATAAAGACAGTGTTTATGTTTTACTTTGAATACATGCATTTATATCAACAGTGTGTACAGCAAAACAGTGACAATACACAGAATACTGTTTCAAAGAAGTGAGCTTTTGCCCACCATCACATAGTAATACAAAGGGAAGGGCTTCCAAAAATAGCCTTCATTCCAGAAAAGGAATATAACTATTCATTTATACATATTTTGACACATCCCTTTTCTGAGTAGGATGTCAATTTTACAAAATAAATCTTTTTTGACAACTATCTCATCCAGAACACTCTGTTTTAAGTACATCATAAACTTCTCATCAATTGCCGCATTTTTTTTACCACTTTTTAAAACAGTTCTTCACATACACCAGAGTTTTTTCTCTTCCTTTTTAATTTTTCCTAAGGGAGGAGAGAGCAGAGAGAGAAAGAGAGCGCAGCTACTGCATGATAGCCAGAAACTTGCTTTCCTCTGCGAGTGTCGTAAGGAGGGAGCTCATGTCTCCAATAGCCATGTTGTTGAGGCCCGGGGGCACGCTATGAAAGGTTGTGGATGTGCGAGGGGTGGTCAGTCGCGATGAGGTCCTGGACAGACCATGGAAGATGGAGGGACTTATCACATCTGATGCCAGGCTACCCTGGTCATATCCATCCTCCAGCATGGCCCCGAAGTCCAGGCCGACCACGTCATCGAGTGCACCCGCCACACCGCTGTCTACTGTGCTGGTTACCTGGTCTGTGCCAGGAGAAAGAAGAGCAGCCGAATCACCGCTGCCGCTAACATCACCTTGTCCCACAGACTCGGCCATGGAGTCCAACAAAGACTGGTCGTCCAAGCTAGGGAAAGATGAGGCTTTGGGGTCTGCTGGCTCAAAGCAGAGCTCATCGCTGAAGTTTTGTTCAAGGTAGCCATGGTCTGAGGTCTCCAGTTTCAGCCCAGACACCTGGTGGACCAACGAGCCATGGTTCACGCTCCTCTGCAGCTGCTGTTGCTGCTGCTGCTGGCTGAGGTTGGCTTGGATGTTGATCTGGCTCTCTGGACTGAGGTACTGCTGGGTCGGGGTAACGCTCCTATAGTTGCTGCCAACCGCTGAACGAGTGGCACAGACCAGGGGATTGTGGTGAAGGACCGGCCCCTGTGAGAGAGATGGGAGACTAGGGAAGTTATCCATGGACGACCTGCTCAGGAGAAGGTTGCCCCCAATCAGGCAGGAGGTGCTGTTGTTGTAGTTCTGCTGAAAGTGACTCTGCCTTTGAGATCCACTGGAGGCCTGCTGTCCATAGCCATGGGAAAGAGGCCCGGCATTAATCTGAGAGAAATCAGGCTTGCCAACACTATGCAGTGACATGCGACCATTCCCTCTCCCCCCCATGCAGGAGTTAGCGGATGTCTCTCGCTTCACCACTGGGCTGACTCTACATGTGGCCTGGTACTGGTTAGCTTGGGCGCAACTGCTCTGTGTGTCCCGGGGACATGGCACTTGCTGCTGCACTACCATGTTCCCAAACCTGCCAAATGGAGCGCTGGCAGGTCCCTGATCTGAGCCCTGCCACCTTCCACACTGTCTCGGCTGGATCTGCTCCCGAAGCAGAGACCTCTCAGTACTCCCAGAGCTCACCTCGTTCCACTGGATGGGCAGCTTACTGGGGCTGTTCCTCTCTGTCACCTGCTGCTGTGGCAGGCTGTGGGACACAGGGAAGGCCAGGTTAGATCCAGGACCCTGGATCTGCTCCATCTCCCCTAAAGATGCATGGGAGTTGTCCCTTTGGCCGGTAACTGAATTTTCCTCAGTGTAATTGTAGGAGCTTCCATTGGCCTCAACCTGGGAGTGAAGGTATTGTACTAGATCATCCGGCAACATGTCCTCATCACCCAGCAACAGGCCATTCTCCCCTTCCTCTCCCATGGCGAGGGCCTCTAAGGCTGACTGCTCCATGATGCTGGGTGGGCAGGGTGAGCGCTGCAGGCCCCTAGGCAGGTTGCCCTCCGACCGCGTATAGTTCTGCAGGCTAAAGCTGCGGCCTTCAGCTGTGGGATGCTGCATCCCAGGCAAGGTCGGGAGAGAATGGATGTTGTTAAGACTGTTGAAGCGCTGCACTTGGGGCAAGCCAAGCATATCAGGAGCCTGGGTCCGCACTGGGTCACTGGCCCTCCGATCACCGTTCCCTGGACCCTCTCCAGGGTAGAGGACCCTCCTCCGGTAACCCCCATGCTCCACGTACCCGTTGACATACCTGTTGGCATACCCGTTGGTGCCATCACTGCAACGGCGCGGCCTGACCAAAGGGGGCAGCGAGAGGTTGCTGATATCTTGACTGTCATCCATCATGGCCATGCGAGTCTTCAAGGTCATGCGCTCCATGTTGGGCAGAGGTGTCGGGGGCGGCCCTCCTGTGGCTGCGGCGTACTTGGCCTTTAGATGATAGTGCTGGGCCGGGGTAAGATTAAGCATGCCCCGAGACCCTCCCCCGACGCTTCCCCCTTCGCCTACTCCTCCCCAGCCACCACCCGAAAATACCCCTCCACCTCCACCCCCGCCTCCACCTCCTCCTCCGCACTGGCTGGCCTCGCTGGAGCGCCGGGAAGCATCGGTGGAGATGGGGTCATATGAGTCCGAGGAGCTGAGGTTGTGGTGGCGCCGATGGTGGTGGGCAGCCATCGCCATGGCGTCACTCTGGGAGGCCTGGCTGGAGCGTCGGCTGGAGAAGCAGGGCGAGATGCCCGAGGAACGACGGCTGCCACTCAGGTAGGCGGAGCTGGTGGTGCTGCCACTGCTGTCGCGCCGGTCACGGAGTAAATTCAACACCGTCAGCTCAGTGTTGCCCGGCTCGGACCGAGGAGGAGGTTGAGGGGCAGACATTCCCCACGGCCTGCCCAGACAGGATCCTGAGGAAGGAGACAGTGAGACAGACAGACAGAGAGTGAGAGAGAGAGAGAGAGAGAAAGAGAGAGAGAGAGAAACGATGAGAAACAATATGGAGAAGCGACAAGAAAGAACTGTAGCAAGCATAGCAAGAGCAGGAATGTGGTAAAATGCAGAGTACAGAAAAGAGAGAGAGAGACAAAAAGAATGAGTTAAGTGCAAGTGTGGAGAGATCTCTTAGACAGATGCTGCCACAGACAACTGGCAGCACCTGGCCATGAAACATTGTTACATGCTATTTTGACTGATATGATATACAGCTTGATATGGGAATGATACTGTTTCCCAGCGGAACAGGGAATTTTAAGCATGTGTTTTGCTCAAGTAGTTCAGCCCAGCTGGCAAGATCGAATTTAGGATAATTAATCTCTAAAAATGTGATCTTAGGGTGACTAACTCAGTTTAGCTGTGTTGAATAGCTTGAAAAAGTGTTGTTTCTTTTACCTGTAAAATTGCCAAGAGGGCTGTATGTGCGCCAAGTCAGAAAAACTTTGGTTATATGTCGTAGGAACGTGCCCAGAGATAGTTGGAGCGATATGAGTGCCGACACGGGCCAAAAAAATAAATCCCACAACAGTTTCCTCCTCTGTGTCTCCCACTGTTTTCCCACTGTTTCAATATAAATTAAGAAAAGCGTAACGGATAATTTGATTTTGTTTTGTTTTTTTAAAACCCATATCTTATTTTTGTAGTTTTTGCCATCGTGCATATCAGTTATGATATCATTTTACTCACTGGCTTCATTGTGGGGATCTTGAATAAGGGACTATTGACGGACTCAGTTTTCCAGCAGCATCTTATGGTGCAACTGAACATGAGCATAAATGTTTCAAAAAGTCCAATTCCGTTATCTAAACTGCATATTTGGAAGCGAAAATTACAGTGCACCTTAAAAGCTATTACCCGACGTCTCCAATATCATCACTGGCCGATCGCATTGTTATGCTATTTACTGGTTCAAACTGCAGGAATGACCAGCCTATACCCATCATAAGGAAGAACCATTGAATCACCGACAACTACCAACTGCGCAACTGGGAAGTCATAGATAATGAGAAATCAATGTACAAAGTCTGACCGAGGTACTAGGGTTTTTTTTTTTACTTTGCACTTTTAATTTTTTAAAGGGCAGGTTTAAGACTTGTGTTCAGTTGCTCCATAAGAAGCCATTATAAAGCTGTGTCTAGTGGCGTCAATGTCCAAAATCTCTAAAATGAACCCAGTGAGTAAAAGTATATCATAACTGATATGCACAATAGCAAAAACGAAATGAAAATAAGACTCGGGACTGTGAAAGAACAGAATTTTCCTGTAAGTTAAATGGACTACGCACACTTTAAAAACACTGTAAGAGCATGTACAATCACGGATAACAAAGTTAGTTTGGAATCACAAGTATATTCAATGGAACGTGTAACAAAAAGCGTAACTTGCTGACTATATCTGAGAAAGTCTTACCCTTCCCCAGGATGTTGGGTAGCGAGGAACCTTTAGGGGGAGGTGTCGGGGACAGGGGGCCCAGCCCGGGCAGAGCTCCATTCACCTGCTTCAGCCTCTCCATCTTGATGTGCTCCATCCAGCGCAGGGGGCGGCCAACGCTTCGCCTCGCCTGCAGGGTCAGCGTGGCCGCCGTCGCCGTGGAGACCGTCGAGTCCATGATGGGGGCTGGCTCACCCTCACACTCCTCCTCCGCCTCCTCCTCATTTCCCTCTTCCTCCTCATCCTCCTCTAGCCTCTCTCCTGGCGAGCGTCCGGCGCTCACAGTAAGCTGGACTCCACTGCTGGGATAGGTGCTGATGGGGGACTGGTCACTGCTGCATGTAGACTGACCGCCAGGGCTTGGCTGAGACGTCTGGACAGACAAGATAGACAGAGCGAGACAAAGCGAAAGAGAAGGACAAAGACGGGAGAACATCACTGAGTTCATTTCAGATGAAACTTTTAGTAAATTCATACAACGGCATACTTCACAAACAATGACACAATGTGGTGCGACTGGAATGTGCGTTTCATGTAACATGAGTGGCAAAACGACAGTTACGGCTGATCATCACAACTGCTTTAACACAACTGAACTACAGAACCAGACACTAAGCGTGATCTCCATTTGGATATTCATTTACTGCAGGAAAAAGGTGTTTGGTGAACAATGTTCAGTGCATTACTGGGGCATGAGTAATGCTGCCCCCTGTGCCGTCCAATGTGCTTGTCGTGACACAAAAAGCACTCCGCGGGGGGAAATCATGTTTTTGAGCTGTTTTTCAGAGGACAGACAGATAAGATAAAGGGTTCTTTTGAGACCAGCTAGTGCCTAATTGGGTTGTTTACTTTGAATTTTGGGAACTGCGGTGCACTCGGGAGAAAGGGAATCACTTTTCTGGCACCAAATACCAGCAGTGTTTAGAGAGTACTCACCCTGTTTACTATGAATGAATTTGGCTAAGCAACGGAGCCCTGGGCTGTATTGGGCATACTTTCAATACCCATTGCCCTCATGCTGTTGGAAACGAATTTAGTTCTGCCCGAAGGCATCGGGCATCGCTAACAGCATTATATCGCTAATAGTAAACACGGCTGCCACTCTCCGACACTAAGTACAATGAAGTGAAAGGAATAATGCCGCCATGACCATGAAGGAAGAGAGCGTCCTATGATGGGAACAAACCTGGATGGTTTTGCATGAAAACTGTTACGCAGGCAAGCACGCGTGCTAGGTGGGATGAGACTGAGGAGGACTACTACTGCTAATGGGACAGGGAGAAAAGTGACACGGAGGTTTTACAAATTCAATGTGAAGTAAGACCTATCTCACCTGATTACCCACTGTCCTTAGAAAGGGAAGGAGTGAAATGCCGAAGCATCAGATAGAAGAAAACATGTAGTCATTAGAGGAGGTCAGTATCAGATGTGCAGAGACACACGGGAATAAACGCACACACAGAGACACGCAAGCAGGTATCAATGTTAATTCACACACAATGCACCATAATGTTAAGTATGCTAACTGGGTGGCAGTAAAGTAAAGGAACTGGTAAAGGAAGGAGGCGAGGCTGCAGAAGTGCAGGTATCAATGGGGGTGCATAAGCATTTAACCTAGGAGAAGAGGTCTCGTTTCAGAACAAGTTACTATTGAAGTTAGGCGTTATTAAACCATTGCTTATTAGTCTCAAGACCTCTGCGTGCATAGTACTTTTTGGGGGTTAAAATCATTTTGGGGTTTTTTGAAACAATGGAAATTTTCAGGCGGCAAAATCATTCAAAAAATGAATGACTGTAACATTTTGTTATGTGCCCCTTCAAGTCTTACCATGGGCTTCTCTGACTTGATGGACTTGACCTGCAGACATTCATCCTGTTTCGAGGTAGCGTGATTGTACTCCCTTTGGTCCGTATACCCACCCAGGGGCATCTGCCCTGGTGACCTGCCCTGGCCGTTGCCTCCAGGCTCCCGGGGCTGTGTTGGGGGACGTGGGTAATCGCCGCGCTGTTTCCTCGTGACGTGCGCCTCGGGCCCGTGCACCGTCTTGACGTGCTTGCGAAGGGAGCTGGGGTCCGTGTAGCGCTTGGTGCAGCCTGGGATTTTGCACACATATGGTTTCTGAAAACAAGAGGAAGTGAGCTATGAGTGACCACTAGCATGGGAGCATAGCAGTCTACCAGCGCAGGAGAACCTCAGCGATCGGGATCAAGGCAGCACAACTGCATTTAACTGTCTAGGATAAATATATCAGTCAGCACCTCGTTTGAGTGTGTTCGGTTCTGATGCTTGGCCCGGTCCGAGGCGTTGGAGAAGGCCTTGTTGCAGCCTTCATGTTCACACACATAAGGTTTCTCTCCGGTGTGGGAGCGCAGGTGGGTCTTCAGGTTTTCCAAACGGGAGTACGCCTTGGTACAGCCCTCAAACTGTGCAAAGAGAACGAATAACAAGACGGTGGTAATCCCTCACACTCTGTGGTATGGAGTACTTCTTAAAATACAACACTTTAAAGTTATCTGAACAATGAGAAAATACTGTCTACCTCACACTCTATTTAGCATACTGTTGACACATAAAGAGCGAGTAAAGTTTGGTCAGGACGACTCGGATATTTGGAAAAGTTTCCTGTCATTGTATTAGAAGGGCAACAGGACTTTTAGGTTTGATAATGAATGATGAAGAGGATTTATAGCTTTCATTTAATGTACTGTATGATACATATATACCTTCTAATCTTCTCTCCTCTCTTTCTCTCATACATGCATACACACACACACACACACACACACACACACACACACACACACACACACACACACACACACACACACACACACACACACACACACACACACACACAGATGTACATATAAGTGAAGTCAAGTCAATTGTATTTGTATTTGCCTCAGTGGGCTTAACAGCAACACAACATCCTGTCCTTAGACCCTCTCATCGGACAAGGAACAACTCCCTAAAATAAAAACCTTTAACAGGGAGAAAAAACAGGAAGAAACCTCAGGGAGAGCAACAGAGGAGGGGTCTCTCTCCCAAGACGGACAGCGTGCAATAGATGTTGTGTTTACACAATTTACACAATACAACATTGAAAGAGGATAACAGAATTATAATGGACTTATAAAATATACACACAAGTATATACACTCATACATAGACACATACAAACATACATACACATAGGTAAACAAGTTCGTGGTTAGTTTTACCAGTTTTAACGAGTTTTTACACGCACACTCATGCACACACGTACACATGCACACGTACATACACGTATATTCACATGCATGCACATACACGTACACATGATTTAAAGTCCCATGGGACATTTACGTCTGTTCTTCAAGTGACACTCACATGCACTAATGTGCACTCCAACACACATCGAGTTGGACCCTTGGAAAGTTCTAGATGTTTGGGGGGTACTTAAATGTATTGCCCAATTTGCCTTCGCGGATGAATAAAGTGTTCTGATTCTGATCCTGAAACTGTGTTCAGAGAACGCCTCTTTGAATCTGTTAGACAGACCTTCCAGCTGGTACCAGTTTGTAATTGTACAATGTTGAGGAATGTTCAGTAAATACTTTGAATAGAATCAGCTTGGGTTTTGACTTTCCCATTAACCACACACTGCTCGGAAAGCCACTTTTTAAAAAATTTATTTATTTGTTTGTTTTCCTGGGATTTCCCCCCACTTTTCTCCTCAGTTGTATCTGGCCAATTACCCCACTCTTCCCGAGCCATCCCGGTCGCTGCTCCACCCCCTCTGCTGATCCGGGGAGGGCTGCAGGCTACCACATGCCTCCTCCGATACATGTGGAGTCGCCAGCCGCTTCTTTTCACCTGACAATGAGGAGTTTCACCAGGGGAACGTAGCGTGTGGGAGGACCACACTATTCCCCCCAGTTCCCCCTCCCCCGAACAGGCGCCCCGACCGACCAGAGGAGGTGCTAGTGCAGCGACCAGGACACATATCCACATCCGGCTTTCCACCCGCAGACACGGCCAATTGTATCTGTAGGGCGCCTGACCAAGCCGGAGGTAACACGGGGATTCGAACCGACGATCCCCGTGTTGGTAGGCAAAAGAATAGACTGCCACGCCACCCGCATGAAATCCACTTTAAAGAAGAACACTTTGAATTCTCCACAATGGATCTGCTCGTATGTACACACTGCACCAAGAGTGCACTATGTTCATTAGCAATACAAATCCCCCTGAAGCAGATCCATATCACTGACAGGTGGAGTGCAGGTGGGTGAACAGCAACCAAGCAAGCATTACAGAAGCAGGGGTGTAAGCATTAATGAGCAGCTTCAATTGTTTCTTTTTCCTCCCGTTAAAGCAAAACAATGCAAGTTTGGCACAACAGCAACGGCTGTTGGCTGCAAGTGGTACTTCTGCGATGGCATATAATAACGAAGGTGTGAAAGGTGCCGAAATATCTGCCTTTTGTCCATCACCATGCAGGGATTTATGTAAATGAATGAGTTTACAGCAAACAAGTTGCACCCACTGAAGATTCAATACACCAGATAGTGTATTGAATCATGATAGCAAACGAAGATATCTCGTGCACACTAAGGGGGACAAGCACTAATGTTTCTTCAGTAGTTGTTTTTTTCTCCTTTGATCCCCCCCCCCTTTTTCTCCCGAGCTGTATCTAGCCAATTACCCCACTCTTCCGAGCCATCATGGTCTCTGCCCCACCCCCTCCGCCAATCCAGGGAGGGCTGCAGGCTACTACATGCCTCCTACGATACATGTGGAGTCGCCAGCCGCTTCTTTTCACCTGACAATGAGTTTCGCCAGGGGGATGTAGCGTGTGGGAGGATCACGCTTTCCCCCCCAGGTCTCTCCCCCCCCCCCAAACAGGCGCCCCGACCGACCAAAGGAGACGCTAGTGCAGCGACCAGAACACATACCCACATCCGGCTTCCCATCTGCAGACATGGCCAATTGTGTCTGTAGGGACGTCCGACCAAGCCGGAGGCAACACAGGGATTCGAACCAGCAATCCTCATGTTGGCAGGCAACGGAATAGACCGCTATGTTACCCGGACGCCCCAGTTTTTTTTTTTAAATCCATGGTGGTCAACAAAAAATAGACATTGCATTTTCAAGCCTTTGATATTGTATGCCACTGCAGCCTCCCAATACATTGAAAGCACAGAGGAAGTACCGTCGCAACAAACAAGCACTGTTACTGGGCCAAATTTGCATAATTTGCATAGCCTGCCCTTAGCAGGGGTTGTTGTGATCTGTATATGATAAATATGTGGCCGAGGTCAGATGGGTCAGCGGTCAGCAAGTTTCCCGAGTGAACATCACCAGTAACGCCACAGTACGGTGGTGAAAGGAGCTTTTCATATGAAACATGGACGCTCTGTACGTCCAGTCAGGGAATTCACTGCTTTGCGTAGCTTACTGTCACTGGCAAATGCAAAGCCAACATGGCGGAGGAGGTGTCCTTACCGTGCACTTGTGCGGTTTCTCCCCAGTGTGTCTGCGCATGTGGACCACCAGCATGTACTGGGCCTTGAAGGGCTTCTGCTCCCGCGAGCACTCATCCCAGCGACACACAAACTCCTTTTTCTCCCCGTGGATGTGGTCGTTGTTTATGTGCTGGAGGGAGGAGATAACAGGACGTTAGTACAAAGCACCTCCTGTAACCTGATGTGAGGATACAGGGCCTGTGTGTGTAAGGACACCGTGTTGCAGAGATCCAAGCACAAGTGAAAAGTGCTTCAGCCTGTAACTGATTTGTTCTTCTTAATGTGACCTTTTTTTCCAATACTGATAAAGATGATTGCGGGACCCCCGCGAACCCAAGTGGGATAAGTGGCTTGGATAATGGATGGATGGATGGATGGTTGGATGGATAAAGATGTAATAGCATGTGTCATATTCTTTGCACAAGTTTTGCAAAACAAAAGGACAAAAGGGCACAAGTCTACAGATATCACCTTTTCCATTTATTTTCATTTCATCCTCATTCCGGTGCTTTTTTGCATCTCGTTTGTTTCACCCCATTCCTCTTAACTCTCCCTTTTCCTTCCTCTGTCTCTCCCCCCCCCCTTCCCTCTATTTGAATCTGCACACGGAGGAATAAAGGCAGACTTGTGAGTCTCAGTGTCCGATCCGAACAGGATTTTCAAATAAGACCCTGTCACTTCCCATCACATCGGGCCCTTGCCCCTCTGTGACAAGCACTGACAGTTGTGCTGCCGTGGCAACTTCCAATCTGAGGCTTAGGAAGTGGGGAGGTGGGAATGGGGGATCGGGGGAGAAATCAAAAGTTCAGTCGAGGCGTCTGAAATGCAAGGGCTTTGCAACTCCACTGAAGCATTATATCTGGGAGCCCCAGCTCTCCCTCACTCACTCTCTCTCTCTCTCTCTCTCTCTCTCTCTCTCTCTCTCTCTCTCTCTCTCTCTCTCTCTCTCTCTCTCTCCCTCTCTCTTGCCTCCCCTACTTCTCTCTGTGTCTCTTGCTAAATCTCTCACACACTGACCAGAGAAATGGGGAAAGTAGTGGGTGTCAAGCAGGCATGAAGGGGGTGAGGGAAAGGCAAAAATGGCGTGCAGACGGAGAATCCTCTCTGGATAGAGTCAACATCTGGCTCTCTCTCCAAGACAACAGTGTGTGGCGGCCTCTGAAGTGCCTCTCTGAGAGCAATTCAAATCCTGGGAGACAGACACAATATCCTGACCAAAAGGAACCAGAATTATTACATTCCAGAGAGGAGAAAAGAGTGGTTGCCTTGGGCAAGGGGGTGTAGAGGGAAGGATGGGGAGGAGAAAGGAAAAAAAACAAAAAGGGGAGAGGACAAATAGACTTGTCTTTGAACACTCTTAATGTCTGGGGAAAACGCTTTCTTTGAGCTCTTATTTGCAAGACACTTGAGCTATAACAGATGCAGAAAAGAAGCAAAATGAATGTAAAAAGACCAAATGTCAGTTGAAAGAAAGCTAGCTGTACTTTGCATCATACCCAGGGGCACTTAAGACAGCCTCACACGCTCCGGTCCTCGCTTTCAACTACTGTACTGAGATAAAGTACTGGTTTCCATGTACTTGGAGACACTTTCAAGATGTCAAGGCACAATGCTGTGGTGTAGGTGGCAGCAGCACGTGTGTGTGTGTGTGTGTGTGTGTGTGTGTGTGTGTGTGTGTGTGTGTGTGTGTGTGTGTCTGACCATGCATACAAACGTGAATACAATTTAGATGATAGTGTTTGCACATCAAGTTTTCTATGTGTGCTTTCACCTTTGTATTCGAGGGTGTTTAAGTGTACGTACACATGTGTATGTGTGCGTCCGGTTAGCGTAGCAGCGTCCGGTTACCGTTGCCTACCAACATGGGGATCGCCGGTTCGAATCCCCGTGTTACCTCCAGCTTGGCCGGGCGTCCCTACAGACATAATTGGGCGTGTCTACGGGTGGGAAGCCGGATGTGGGTATGTGTCCTGGTCGCTGCACTAGCGCCTCCCTTGGTCAGTCGGGGCTTCTGTTCAGGGGGGAGGGGGAACTGGGGGGAATAGCGTGTATGCAAGGGGCGGTGCACCTCCAGGCCAACCAGTCTCTCACCATTGTCCTCTGTATGCATACGTTTTAATGTCCCTTCCCTTGACCACCAAGTAACAGTACAGGTCAACGATGTGCTGGCCTACAACAGATACTACCCTATGAAGTCTGATCTCCCCTCAAGACAACCCCCCCCCCCCGAAGGCTCCCTTAACTTCACAACTGCAATCTTTACCCATCAGATGTGGTAGCAGGTGCTCTAGTGTGGTGCAGCAACAGTGGGACATGATTGTGAAAAATCAAAGGAACACAAAGATACTCCATTATTTTCAGGTGACAAATTTCAATTTGAAAGTGCCAAAACAAGACTAATTCCATAGAAAACCATTGGGGGACTGGACGAGCACAGACATCAGCGACGCTTTCCCCCCACCCCAAGATGAATCCCCCCCCCCCGCCTCAGTCCCAACCACAGAGAACCACTGACTCGTCCCTTCTTTGTCCACGCTGTGAGGGAATCCCCATGGCAAGTGATTGGTCTGTCGTGAGCGGCGTTCAACAGTCCCCGGCTGAGAGCGATGGTAACGCCGCGGTGTTGGATAGGGCTTGTAACGGGCACAACACAAGCAACATAAACACACACACACGCACACACACACACACTGCCTGTACCAATGAAAGAGGTCATTGACGGATATGATGCATGAGCCACTCAGTTGACAGAGAGAGGGGGGACATACAGCGTGGGGGGAGAGAGGCCGCCAAGGAACCTAATGGCATGATCTAATGGCAATTCTTATTGAATCAATAATCTCCATGCTGAGCGGATGGGCCCCGTTGGCTGGGTAAATCGACAAACGGGCGCTGATAGCGGCGGTGCGGCCGGTTATTCATCTTCACCCTGCCAGGTTATCGGCCAACAACTGTAAAAATGCCACCGAGATGGATTTAAAAGGCAGCTGCGTGACACGGAGAACCGGGGATATGGACACAGGGGACACCGAGGACATATGTTTGTGATGCATGAGAGGCATGCACATATATGCCTGTGGGCAAATATGTACACACATACACACACACACACACACACACACAGGTGGAGACACCGTATTCCTAGGCAAGATCCTCTGGCACAATTCGGTTCTCAGGCAAGAACACCCATAAACATGAGTAAATCCACAATTAAAAAAAAAATCATTTCTACACCTGGATCGATGTTTTTAACGTATCCTCAAAATACACGCCCTCTGCCTTTTAAATTGTTTTCGCGCCCTCCATGCCAAGACTCAAATCGTGGATTTAAACGCCCACACATCCGTATACACGTTACTGTTTCATTACTTTGCTATTTTCCAGCATTTTCCCCCACTTCAGTATCCATCTCCATGTCTCCTTATCAAGCTCTCTCTGGGACACGGCACTCGTGCATTAGAATGCAAGCGTGCATGAAAAGGGGCCTGTTTACAAGGCAATTTCACTTAGCTGTGGGACCCGCAACACCGTTTAGCTTTATCAAACACCGCCTAATAAATCATATGCTCTTTTGTGATGTCAGTTGCTGAAGTGCTTTGTGTAAAGGGGGGGGGGCAGAAAAAAAGGTAAAGGAATAAGGGAGGGAAGAAGGGAGGGAGAAAGTAAAGTAGGGAAGATTTAGAGAAATGGAGAGTGAGAGCGAGAGAGAGAGAGAGGGAGACAAAAGGGGTGGGGTGGGGGAGTCAGAGAAGGAGGTAGGAGGGGAAAGGGAACTAGAATTGGCATGTGTAATTCAGCACAGTCTTTTCATCTTGGAGTAAGATACTCCAGACAGATAAGGGGCCTAATCCTTCTCCTGATCAAAAAAAAAAGAAAAAAAAATCTGCATTTTACCAATTAAAGGCCTGTGCCAGCAGCCAGACAGGGGGGCCGCCTTTAGACTGTGTCCACATTTATCTCCCTTCAACACCGGGGAGGCGCACAGCAGCTGGCTCACAGGGCGCGCCAGCGCTCCGTCTAAGAATGTAGACATCACAGCGCCACCTACGTGAGTGACCCGGAAGGGCAAAGCAGATAAAGCGGTTGATCAACTGGGAGTACGGGCGCGGGCGCGCACACACACACACACACACACACACACACACACACACACACACACACACACACACACACAATTTCACTAAACCACTCTAATAACAGACCCTTCCTACTACTACCTCCATCTAACCCCTTATGTGTCTTTCCAAGCTGTACTCATACATAATTATACCTGGTTGAAGGAAACAACCACTATTACAACCAATAAACTACCAAATTTGGACCATCTAAGGCAGGAAATAGGAGGGTTGTAAGCCTGAATCAACAAGGCAACATGTTCTGGTTATGTCACAACACGCCATTAAAAACGACGAGGGAACACACACACTTGCAGTATAAGAACATTAATCACAAACTACACAAACCTAAAACACAAAGACATGTGCTAACTGATCAAAATGACAATATATGGATATATGGAGGCCGTAGTAACAAAATGTGGTTTTAGCTTAAATATGACTAGCATCGAAAATGAATGTAGACCACAAAAGACTCACTGGCCAATCGGCTGGGGGGTCGGCCCCTTTAATCGAGCGGTTAGCGGCGTGGCCTTGTGGCGCAGTACACTTAGGATCGAATCCCGCACCGGGCAAGAAAATAAGCTCGGTCACACAAACAACGGCAGCTTATTCTTCCAAGGTCAACACCGTTGTGACCTTGAGCCCTTACCTTACACCGACATTAAAAGCTAAACTCCGCGGTCTATTTTTCCATTACAAACTCGAAAATATTTCTCGATAAGGCGCGATATTCTTTACAATCACGTAACGAGATTTCCGTCGAACACAAATGTCGTGAAACACTTTCCATAGCTATTGTTTTACAGGTGCGCCGCTCTCGGTCGAACGCTAAAGTACGGGAAATACAAAAATAACGAGTTTGTTAGGCATGAGCCATATCAGAGAATTATGGCTTTGTGGGGTTGGCATCTACCGCGACAAATCTGAGTGTGGAAAAAAGAGAGGGAAAAAAAAAACCCCGCTCCAAGAGCGACTTTAAAGAACCCACCAGGCCTTATCTTTAAAAGTACTCCCTCCAAGGGGAAAAGGAAGGGAGAGAAAATGAAAGCGAAAATGAGAGAGAGGCGAGAGTTTTCTGCCCAAAAATGGGAACCAAAAGGATGTCAGATGGGTGGAGAGGGAGGTGGAGAGGTGGAGAGTCCAAACGTAATGAGTGACTGGCGAGAGAGGAGTACATGAAATAAATACAGTAACCTGAAATTGACACCCGCCTGGCTTTTGCTGACTGGGTAGGCCAGATAAGTGAGCTAAATTGCACAGATCTGATGTTTATCTTATCGCCGGCACCGAGAGTGCTTAAACGCGGATGATAAAGGAGCGCCGCGGCGCGTCATGGTGGGAGCTTGTTTGAGAGTGTAAAAATATGCATCAAGAGCTCGGCGGGATCGCTTCTGAACAAGGTAGAAAGCGATGAGGGTGGTTGTACAGGCTTAACACTAAAATTAGGCCAAGCACCAAACAAAGAGGATGGTTATTTGACATGATGGTTACTCTAAATATACCACTTATACAGAAAGCCAATTTAATCCATAATATCATTTTTTTCAGAGGGGCAATATAATTTTCGATCATTTACGCGGCGTACTCACGATTTACTCACGATGTCCAATATGAACCAGTTTGAGCAACAAGGCTGTTTGCTGTGGTGAGTTACACTTTTTTGCCTTTGCTCGTGGTAAAAAACCAAGGGAAGACTGGTATTTCCCCTCATCAGGTTTTTTTTTCTTCCTCACAGCCATTTCAGAAGACAAGATGAAATACAGGGGGAGGGGACACTTCATTGTTTGGTTATATGGAAATTTCCCCCCCAGTGTGTGAGTAGAGCCACTGTGGTCCAAATACTGTACTTATCCTATTACTGAGGGGGTGGAGGTGGGGAGAGATAAGAGCATTTTCTCCTCCACTCAGCTGAATTAGAGAGGGGAGGCAGGGTGGGGGTCTGTAGGCGAAGAGTTTTATTGGCATCTTCCTTCATATCTGCATGTGCATAAGAAATGAGAAATAAAAATGCATTATCAGAAAGGCTAACGCGCTACGCCCTAATGTAAAAAAAAAAAAAAAAACGGAAAGCTAATAAGGATTTTGTCAGTATCTATGTACATGGCAATCACTGCTATGGACAGATTATAAGTGTAGCTTGGCAAGGTTATGCTGCCTGGTATGTGATGGAATGAGTGTACATTGCTTATAGGGTCAGATGGCCCACCTGGTGTGACTACCCTGAGCAGTGAGTGGGCTTCTCCTCTTTTAAGAACCTGACCCCCTCTTTCCAAACTAGCTAAAATTCCCCCTGACCCCCCTGAAACAGGGCAAGAAGTTGTCAAGATCCTCAACCTTTGAGCAGAGCCCTTCAAACGCGGGAGGCAGCCTATTCCGCGCTGAGGATATCAATTATAGATAGGGGTTACCACCGCGGCAGACGATTGCAATGTCAGACGGCAAATAGACAGCTGTGGAGAGCTGAGGATCTTTCTATCAGATGTGTGTGTGTGCATGTGTGTGTGTGTGCATGTGTGTATGTGTGTGTGAGTGAGAGAGAGAGCGAGAGAGAGAAAGAGAGTATCTTTGTGTGCCTCACTTCATGTCCCTTGTTCATAGCAACATGCCAGTCTATTCCCACAACTCCTACAGATTCAGAGTGAGAGAGAGGGCTGCTTTCGCCTCAGTTTGCTCACCAGGGAGGGCTGCCGTAGCAGAGCTAATGGCATAAGTGCATATAGTGGGGGGCAACATGACCATAATGTCATTAATATTTAGCTCAATAGTAACCCTTTAGGTGCAGTATGCGATGAGAGCCATCCATTTCCTCAGCAGGGTGAGAGATGAGAGAGGGCCGGTCTGGAGCAGCATCAAAAGCCCACACCCTGACTCCATGATGCTGGGTACCAGGCCATCAAATCACTTAGTGCCGTTATTTCCGTTCGTTTTGTTGATGTAAAAACTGTTTTCCGAACTGGGGTGCGCACCAAGGCACCGTACCAGAGTCCTCCAGTAAACGGAGGTCTGGGGTACAGTTCACCTGAACTCCAGTGCAATTCGCATTTTGTGTGAAACCTATCGAAAAATAAACACTGTTGATGACATGTAATTTGTCTGACAGTCACACAATCGTGTAACCTTGCGAGGTAGGCATGAGACAAGGTTGTATTGGAAGCGTTCTGGTTTCTGTTGTAGTCCGAGTAGTATTGACCAATCACGTTTGAGTAGGAGGAGATTTCTACAGGAACATGCTTTGGTTGCACGTTGGTAACAGTCCAGGTGAGGAGCGAAAGAGGCGGAACCATGGATGCAGCCAATTTTGTTTTAGTGGTCCCTCGCGGTATTGCGGCGAAAAAATCCCATGCAGCCCAAAAAACATTTTCCCATAGACCACCATTGTAAAAGAAACGTCTGTAAAACTGTTGACAGGACACTTGCAGCCATAATCATGATCAATTATTACTCTTAGTATTGTATATTTTTAAGCCATGGGGTTTTAATCTTTTAAAAAAAAAATTCCAAAGCCCAGAAAAAGCCCCCCCCCCTTTTTTTCCCCTGTATGACGGCATGGCCGCCATGAGGCATGCGTCGTGAGGCATGGCGCGGCACTATATACTGCACATGGGGGCTCAAAAAATGTGGGGTACTTTTGGCTTTTGAAATTTTGAAAAAAAAATCTTTAAAAAAAAAGCCTAGAGGCATGATGGGAGTAACACTACTGCGCATATTTTTAAAGTGCTGGCACTTTTCCGGTTTCCAAGGACGTCTTCTGGCGTGTCAGGCTAACAATCATGAGCTACGTGGCAATTCACGCTTGTCACTTATAAAAACTATTCGCTGGGCACCCGGGTAGCGTGGCGGTCTATTCCGTTGCCTACCAACAAGAGGATCGCCGGTTCGAATCCCTGTGTTACCTCCAGCTTGGTCGGGGGTCCCTACTGACACAACTGGCCTTGTCTGCGGGTGGGAAGCCGGACGTGGGTATGTGTCCTGGTCGCTGCACTAGCGCCTCCTCTGGTCTGTCGGGGCGCCTGTTCAGGGTGGAGGGGAAACTGGGGGGTATAGTATGCGCTACGTCCCCCTGGCGAAACTCCTCACTGTCAGGTGAAAAGAAGCGGCTGGCGACTCCACGTGTATCTGAGGGGACATGTGGTAGTCTGCAGCCCTCCTTGGAGGGGGTGGAGCAGCGACCGGGACGGCTTGGAAGAGTGGGGTAATTGTCCGGATACAATTGGGGAGAAAAAAGGGGTAAACTTCCTGTCTCTGACATATTCTACAGATAAAGACACTGAAACTATCGAACCGGCGATCTCCGTGTTAGTAGGCAACGGAATAGACCGCTACGCTACCCGGACGCCCTGGTATTTTATTTATTAATTTATTTTAACCATTTTAGCAATGGCACGTTAGGAGAAAGCGGGGGCTACATGTGTCTAAACTAAATATAAATTAAATCTATAATGAAATGAAACGTTCGATTATTGATGGCCATTATCAAAGGCAAACTCAGTGTAGAGCAATAGGGCTGGCCATAGCAGCGCCGCAGCAGCAATGCTGCCTGTGTGGACACTATATGCATGTGAGCTGCAGCAGTTCAGTGAAGTAACACAAGTAAAGTTAAGCGGTGTGAACCAGGTCTTCCTCTACAGTACACAGCTAATGCACAACCAAACAGCAGGAGGGGGGGAGGGGTGTTGGCATGCTAGCAGGCCTGTGAGCAGACCTGCCCGTGTTGACATTGCTGGGATCTACTGATTTTGGAGAGATAAGTCTTTTCCTAAGTGAACGATATGGCAAGAGAATAGTCAACATGTCTATCATGTAAAGAAATGTAATCGAGCAGTCTAGATTTGATCTTGGCTACGAGATTCTATAATCTGAATCTAGTGTTAATCTAGACGGTTTTATTTTATATACAACGAGAAAAAAATCCATCAATGTCTAAGATAATTTACTTGTATCCAATGTAAAACTTGTTTTAAGGTTTTTTTTGGAATCAGTGGCCTTTTTCATCCATGAAACAAAAAGGAAAATGCATTCGGCTTCCTCCCCAATTCTGACAAATCAAACTTCAAGAATGAATGCGAAACTAAATGGGTCTTTCGGATAAACGCTGTATGGTTTTTAGGGTGGTACTCACGTGCACGAGCTGCTCCTGTGTGTCAAACTCCCGACAGCAGCTCTCCCAGTGACAGTTGGTCTCGTACACCACCTCTGGCTCCTGCTTGCTCTCATCCTTGTCCCCTTCCTCCTTCACCAGGGTCATCCCGTCAGGATGGTCCTGGAGGACGACAATGACTAAGTTCCAGCGCGGCAACCAACACACACACACAACACCAGCCAAAGTGACATGTGGTCAGAAGTAATGCTGAATTAAAACCAGCAGGTAAGCAAACGGTAACACAGGAGCTCTTTGAGCGGATTTTATGCAAAATATTGCAAATGGCCGCATGGTGCAGAGGAACAAGGAAAATGAACTCTTTTGCTCTTTCTCTCTGCATCTCTCTCTCTCTCTCTCTCTCTCTCTCTCTCTTTCCCTCTTCCTCTCTCGGGCATACGATCCATCTAAATCCATTGAGAAATATTTGTTCAACACCATGCTAGTTCAGGTGCAGAAATTACAGCCGTAACGGTCCCCTTCCCTGCCCTCCGCCACCCTGCATAATTCGCTTACACGTCTCAACCACGGCGCCCGTGTCAATCTGGCCTTGTTTGGCTGGCTGGGAGAGATGTCTGGGGAGCGGAAATGTAGCGCTGAAAGCCCAGCTCTGTGTATTGGGTTGATATACGACAGGTCTTGGGTGAGTATTTCAGGAATCTAAACCCCCTCTTCCTGCTGTAGGTTGCTCCATTAGTCCAGACATATTTCACTGTCACTGTTGCATGGCGGAGCGGAGCAGGCCGGTTTTAGGCCAATATAGACGAGCCTGAGGTTCACCACACACTTCAGACTCTATTATCTACAGCAGAAAACCCGGCTGAATACTGACTTTCAAGAGTTTACTTTTATCGCGTTTCTAATGTAATTCTCCTATCTACTTTTACATTTTGTTGGGGGGGGGGGGAATGGAGAACAAGCTGGCGCTTGAGTTTTAAAGAATGAATGTGATTTTCTTTCTTTTGCTACAAAACTTAGGCTCAAGTCAGCAGAGGGTAGGTTCAGTAGCTAGCACCCACCACCACCCACCACAGGAAATCATTGCCTGTTGTAGGTACGACAGTCCAGACTGCATCAACCACTGTGATGGGCAGCAAGACGTTGTTTGGTTTCTTAATACATTCAGAAGATCTACGAAGCCAGTGAAATTGTTCAAGTGGCTGGTGAATTTTGGGTATAGTGGAATACTGGAAACCAGCCACACCGGGTTGTCACAAATAAGTAGATTTCAGAAATAGCTTTGCATACCTGCTGAAAATAACTGTGCTATAAAACAGTCTTTACCTGCACACTTACTGCCCCCGGGCTGGGTAACTCATCCTCTGGTTTCAGTTTAGAGCGTTTGTGGTGCATGGGGTCTCCTGTGCTGCTCACCGCAGATTCACTAGTTGGCTTGGTCTGTGGAAATGTGATATTCATGAATTTACCATTTACATTCGCCTCTATTGAGCATCCAATGGCACCAAACAGAATTAACTCGAACTGAGCATAATTGAATCTTGGGCTTTATTGTGTCATCATTTTAACCAACAGCATATACAATACTCTGCTCTTTCACTCAGTTAATCATTGGTTAATCAATCGATACTTTGATCACTCGGTTAATCAATTGTGTCATGTGGGCATGACTGAACCTTAACATCTGACTCAGTGCCCTCAATTTCCTCTTAGGAGCTCTAACTGTCCTAATGAAGACCTACACAGCTCAATATATCACATTAGCTACCCTAATCAGAGCAATTAAAGAAACTTAATAAACCAATTCAATGAATCATTTACTTAAACACTGGATGACCTGGCAGTGGCCCTGGCTGAAATTCGACCTGAGGGGGTGGATTTTCAGCACAAAAAAAAAAATGAAATAAAATAAAAATAGAATTAACAATGAAATGGAAATGTTAACAAGCTCTCTCAATAGCCCCTCCAGAATAATGATTACTAATGTACTTTTAACAGTGTGATAGTAAGAGCCAAACAGATCTTGTCAGTCTCTAAAAAATGTAATGTATTTGCTTATAATTGCACAACTATTCCTAATGGAGTATGCCTTTGATTCTGACGTGGTCCCAAAAGAAGCAATGTACAGTTTATGCTGGAGAGGGTAGGAGCCATTTTTTTGTGTGCACAATATGAACGAGGCTGCATTTCCAATGCCACACGCCCTAGCTCTGTGGGAACAAATGGGAGGCCTGGTTGATAAACACTGAATATTTACTTTATACCTGAGCCCCCACATTCATTGAGGCTTGAGCATAGAGAGAGAAAGTCCTTTTGCTTCCATCCATCCATGTCAATATTCCCTCTCTATATATCCTTGTTTCTCTCTCTAGTGATTAATGAAGTCAGCTGTGGGAGTCTATGCTAACAAGCCCCTTGTTGTTTGCTGCAGGCATGTTCGAGGCCATGCTTGGCAGTCCAAAAAAGAAGAGACAACACAAGTGGGAGGAAACTCCCGGGAGATTAGCGCGTGGAGGGGGGGCCTGCCTGTATCACGCTAGCGACGCACTGCGTTTCCCAGAGATGTAGCTGGCATATGGCGCCCGCTATCTATTACCTGTGATGATGAATCGCACAGGCATCTTCCGGTGCTCTCACCTGTGAGGACTCGTTGGAGACCGCTGAGCGCTCGCTGGCGTTGAGCCCAGAAGGGGGGATGCCGGGAACAGGCCTCTGGGTGACGAAGGCCGGTGTTGGATGGATGAGGGGGGGACTGTGGCCGAAGGCAGAACCCACAATGCCCGGCTGTCGGCCAATGAGCTGCGGGTGCATTTGCAAAGCCACCGGGGTCGGAGGGTAGGCGAAACTTAATGCAGGACTGGAACAGAGGAGAGAGAGACAGAGAGAGAGAGACAGACAGAGAGAGAGAGGGGATGACCAAATGTACTTGGGGAGCAAAAATAAGTCCTAATGCTGGAATACTGCAATGCCGTGTATTAAAACATCAATTGCTATGGCATTGAGGCAAACAGAGGGGAAATGCAGAACAGACAGTGAATAAAGGGATTGTTCTGGATCGCTACTCTTCCCTGAGGACAATCTGACAGGAGTTGGTGTGGTAATGCTGGAACCACGAGGCTCTCGGCAAACCCCTGCCAATGAATGTTCAGCTTGTTAGCACACCGTGAATTATCATGCAGTCTGCATAAGGTACTTTGTCATTCTTCCACTGGGCACATGATAGTAAACTAAAATATGGAGAGTATCGCACATTAATTATAGCATTACTGTTTTCGTCCCCACTGCGGCTAGTGAAATACTTCCTTGTGACAGCGTTCTCCTGACTATCATTAGTTTGTTTTGGGGTTGTTTTTTTTTTTTTATCTTCACGTCAAGATAAGTTTGCTGACGCTGTGGTGGGAGCAAAAGGCCACCGGTGCTCCCCTTCAAATCTCTCCACAAACAACCAAGTAAACCACCAGGTAAATACAGATTTGTGTGGCGGACCAGCAATAGCACACGGCCTTCATTCATCCTGACTCCCGGTGCGACCCATATGTCTGCTGATCTTATTACCGTCCGAGTGGAAATCAATGGGCCGAGACACATTTGGGGGCCCATCCTCTTGTCATATCACTCATCAGTCTGTTGGCCCTGGCTATTTGGTTCCTGTCACTAACACAGTGGCCAAGCACACAATGTGATTGATCAGGCTCTCCTTACAGATCGCTGATCAATAGCTACGAGTGGGGCAATGGATCTTTGCCGCGCTTGCTCTCCTCCCTTTCTCTCACTCCGCCGCTCAGCTCTGATAACAGGGTGTGATGCATGTGATGTTTCGCCCCAGGGTGTGCTGGGTGACTGACACTCGCCGCCAGGGATGCAGGATGACTTCGCTGGCTGGGGGAGCATCACCCACAGGGGGCTTTGACGTGGATGATACATACACATACACACACACACACACACACACATACACACATGCACATACGCATACATGCTCACACAGACACGTCCAGTCTCACACACCCAAGCCCAGTCAAGCCACTACCTGATGGCACCAGCGGAGAGGTGGCCGTAGGAGCCGCTGGTGGAGGAACTGGAGCGGGAGTTGTTGAGGATGGTGACCAGAGAGTTGGGCGAGGTGCGGATCATGGTCTGCAGGTCAAAGCTGTGCTCTGAGAGGGGCGAGATGGGCAGAGGGCGCTTTCTACTGGGCCGCGATGGGAGCCTCGGGCTGGGGAATCGAGAACCTGTAGGATGAAGGGAGAGGTGGTTCAGGTGAAGAAGTGTCAGGGAACCCTACCGGTTAAGGAGAATGACCTATCACTGGCTGGTCCAAACAAAACCACCATGTGTGTCGAGAGCCAATAATGTGCCTTTGAGCATTGCACTGGACCTCCTACCTGCTCAGTTATTGCTTATCATACGACTAAATGAGGAGCTTCAGCTGAAAGCAATGAAAATAAAAATGCAATCTTTAAAATGTTGCATTAAAAAGAGCATTTTATTGATTTGTAGTGTGTTTTTTTTTGTTTTTTTTGCATGCAACTTTAATCTGAAAAAGTAACCCTAAAAGATGACATTTTTGTCACTCATCACACAAAAGTCTCGTCTGAATGAGTGTTCGGCTGTCAGTTGATTCACTGCTTGCATTTCAACCGAGAGAAAACACGCGTTCGATGTTGGAGAAATGCACTGGCTGAGTATGGTAATATTTAATCAAGGCCAATTTGCCTCCTCATTCAAATGCAATCTGTGTTGACTGGAAATACTAAAGGGGGTTTGAAAAGGTAAAAAGCAGAAACGGCAAAACCATTCTCTCTCCGCATGCAATGAATGAGCCACGGGTAGAGATTAAAACGTGACTTTTGTTGTCTTTTCACTCGGAGATGTCACCAACAAGACAGGGAAGAAACAGAGGGAGATGGAGGGAGGGGAGAGAAGCACTGAAGGGGTTGCTGCGCTTTGTGCATGAACTGACACAATGACTTTGTGACTCAAGACTCGGGGAAATAAAAACATTTTCAGTTATTTCATAAAGGAAGCAAACAAAACCAGCTTGCGCAGCCCCAATAACCCCCCCCCACCCCACCCAACCCAACCCCACCCCTTCCTCCCCACATCGCATATTCCCGGCCCCCACAACCCATCCATCTCCCAAACGTAAATGCTCTATCTCTCATTTGACACTTCCAGCGATTTCAGAAGGCTCCATTCACATGGTAATCAGTGTGCGTATGTTTGTGTGCGTGTGCGTGTGCATATGCCTCTGCTCTGGTTGTGGTTGTGGTTGTGGTTGTGGCGGTGGCGGTGGTGTTCTGGCATACGCAGGCCTGTGTTTCACTACAGTACAAAGCTGTAGAAACAGCCCCTTTACATTGTTACACTGCTCAGGCCCTGTATAGACGCTCTGCCTCACGCTTTGATGTCTTTTTGATGGCGGTGGCAAGGGGGGGTTGGTCTGGGCATGCATACAATACACACATACGTATAGCCAGTGTGCACAAGGGGGCATACAATCGCACATGAAAGAAAAAAAATAACAACAAAAAAATCTGTGAGCAGCATGCATGCAATCTAAAACAATAGCCAGTCATGTGACTTTCCTCGAAACGTCTGCACCCTCGTTCAGAACCCCATCCTCCTGCGAATGAAATCATACCCTCCTGAAATAGACTGCATTCAGAAGCATGCACCCCCAAACCCTACCTTGTTGGTGACCTTTAACACTCGCTGTGAGGAATAAAAAAAAACCTTTCTCTGACTAAACAAGCTGAATTTGCCCAAGTGTGAGGCACACTCTTTGCTTGTGGTGAATTAGCAGGGTGTGTGTGTGTGGGGGGGGGGTATATTGGGGGAGGGGTGGCAGAGTCCCACCACTGCAAAGCCTCCTGGGAGTGGTGTTTATTAATGTGCAGCCCAAATGATAAATCGGCCAACCGGGGAGAAAGAGAGAGGAGCGTCTTAGCCCCGTAGCAGGACTGTCCCTCTAATTTCATCTTGATTTATGGATGGGATGGCTGGTTAGGCGGCGCGTCATTAATTCACGTGGCCAGGGAGGGTTCAGGCAGGCTGGACTGACGGCATTTGAAATAAAAGCTGGCTCTAAACCCAGAGTTGAACCCTCGCTGACACACCTGGGGGGGCCACCCGAGAGGGAGGGGGGCCCACCCGAGAAGGACTTTTCTGCGGCACTGCTGGAGTAGCGGCCAGTGGTGTCGGCACCTGAGAGTACAGATTCTCCCTGCTTGAAAGAAAAGTTGAAATGTGAGGTCTAAACAGAAATGCGTGACTTGTGTGATGATGTAATATATCTGATGATGAGTATGTGGTGACTGGTGCAAGTATAGTCAACGTTAAAGATTGTCGCTTTGTTTTAATGGGTGTTTTTTTCTTCTTTTTTTAGTTACAAAGCTACGTTTTTCAAACCGAAGGAAACAGCGTCAAACGAACTACAATTAGACTAGTGGGTTTTAGTCAGAAAAACACATTAACCAGGATGCCTTATGTTAAGTTTCAACGCTGAAAAACAAAGCTAAAGCACCATTAAGACTGAACCCATTAGTGAGGAGAATACCGGCGAACACCATCATATCAGTGGAGAAAATTTGCAAGAAAATGAGCTAATGAAGACCCCAAATACAGATGTTAGAATGGGGATCTGTGAGCGCTAGCAGTAATTAGGCGGTAAGGAAGCAGACAATAGCCCATTAGAGAACAAACCGGCAGGACAGGCCTATTGTTCCATTAACCGGGCGCTCTCTGAAGTTAATTACACTGATGTGAGGGGGACTAAAACAGTCACTACAACATGGTCGCCTACATTATCACCCAAAGCCTATTGATACGTTCTGCACTTGTTTTTCTTTTTTTGGGGGGGGGGGCGAAATTCAAGAAAGCTTTCAAATGCTAATTTTTTTGAGACACGGAACAGACGTCAGGAAACCGCGATGAGTGATTACCAGTGATGATCACAGACGATTTATTTATTTTTTAAATTTTTTTAAGTGAGGAGACGGCATCGCCACTTGAAATTTGGCCCTAATTGTTTTGTTTCACTCTTATTAATCTTAAACGGTGACACAGAAGAAAGGATTTCTCCGGTGATGAATGGTGGGACATTCCAATTCCCACTTAATAGCAATTAATTTTCTGATACCCGCACAAGTTTGGCTAGTTTTAATTAGTTTGTGCCGAGGAATAGGGGGAACTTCACCCCGGATTTCCATGAAAGCGGCGTCTGCCTGACTAAATACATTCTCATCAAAGGCAGCAGGGTGAGGCTGTCTGACCTTCCTAAGATTCAGTGTACGTTTAATTCCCTATTTACACTTTAAAATAACTCATTAGCATAAGTCCTCTGCACGCAGTCCTGAGCCCACCACATTAAGACAATAGCTCATTTAAATCATGTCAGCGTAGAGTTGCAGCTTCTTACTTTAGTGTTGTTGAACTGTCAGTCTGATCTATATACGTATAGTATGTGCTGGGTATACCACGAGTGTGCCTTAGTGCCATTAAGCCTTAGGATAAGATGTTTGATTCCCACCATCTTTAAAATTCTGCGTATGTGTATTTTAAAAACACACACACACACACACACACACACACACACACACACACACACACACACACACACACACACACACACACACACACACAAAAGCAGACTGACAGTATTGGTCTGATTATCTATGTCTTACGAGCTCCAACTGAGAAGAACTGATTCATGAATTTGAATTTCCCCATAATGCGGAAAAGGCCCAAAATCATTATGAAACCAACAAGTAAATCGCCAATTTTTTTTTGTACAGGACCGCTAATTTATTTAGTCCCCGTCATCCTGGATTAGCTCTTCATCACTGAGACCATTGTGTCATCTGTGTGTTTATATTTCAGCCACGGCAGGCCAGTGAAACCGTGGTCTCTATAAAATTACCGCACTTACTTTCCATGGCCTGCAGGTACTCCATGTGCAGGGCGCTGCTGCCAGCCCCCGCTGTAGAGGCCACCGAGGGGAGCAGGTCAGTGGCGTAGGGGCTCCGGTGGCCCGCCAGCAGGGCCATCTGGTGGTAGTACTCCGCCGTGGTCAGACCTGTGTGGGGGGCTTGGGGGATGGCGGTACGGCAGGCAAGGAGGACACGGGGTAAGGGTTGAAGAGGAGGGGGAGGAAGAGCGAGGAGAGAGTGGCACACAAGGAAATAGATCGAGAGTAGACAGAGCGGGGGGGGGGGGGGGGTAAAGAATAAGGCGATGAGAGGGACATGACAGGAAATGCACCTGCACTGCATTACAAGCCAGCTTTCATTTACGTTAGGTAGATAATCAGCTCAGCGGCACAGTAATGAGCACATTAGCAACACGATCAAGTTAAGCAGAACAGCTGCAAGGGGAGCATCACCTGAAGTCGAGAGCCCCGCGTGGGATTACCAGTGGCACGCTCAGAGATTACGGCGAGTGCGTATTAGCGCTTGACTGATGTACTCACGCCGAGCATAACACAACTCGTTGTCTGAAGATATGACTCTTGAATGGTCTTTTTTTAAATTTTCACCCCTTGTCCCGTGATCGTGTGGACACTGCGTGGGGTTGTGCGCATGTGTGTCGCGTGAACATGACAGCTTAGCTGTCTTCAGCCGGGGATGATACTTGTGTGTTGTACGTTTCAGGGCCTCGGCATGCAGGGATGCAAACCTGCTCCTCCACTCCTGCTCCTCCTTCTTGCTCCACACTGCTGGAAAACAAAAGGCCTAAATCTGCCAAGATGAATCTACATGCATTTGAACGACTCGGCCTCCACTTAGCTTCTTCTGCTCTCTCGTTTTCTCCCTCTATTCCACTCACTTTTTTCTCTCTCTCTTTCACTCTTTCAGAAATTATCTCCCCTTTTCCAAGTCACTCCCTTAGTTATGGAGTGCAGTAAGTCCTCGAACAGTCGCCTAAAAATAAACATCTGGTGGTGGGCTTCCTTATGCAAATATCCTAAGAAAGGGATAGGGAAAAGACTAACACTGTGGCTTTGGATGCAAATATGGAATCGGTTCAGACCCACAAAGTGCTGCAGCTAATTCCTGTCTTCATTCCCCCCCCCCCCGATCGAGGAGAAACACAGAAAATAAATAAAGTAATGCTGGATGAATAGAGCCCCCTCCTAAGGACGGCCTGTATGCCTGCAATAGGCGTCCCTGATTGGCTGAATGAATGTAAGAAGGAATTCTTAATTAATTCGATCTGGGTATTATGTCTTAAGTGGAAGGAGGGGAGTTTCTTAATTGTCTCCGCTGTTCCGCTTTAGCTTTGCTCTTGCATTCTCCCATAATGTGTCCCATTCTCTATCCATGCTCAAAAAAGGGTTTTTGCAGAATTTTCTAAATCAGAAATGCTGGCACCGGAGTGCGATCCTGAGGGCAATGGGGCGGGTGGGTTGTGTGTGTGGGGGGGTGCTGTTAGCATGGCGTTTGACGTGGAGATGGCAGAGACGGGCCTGAGGACTTGGTGAGCCACTGGGGGCTCCTTCAGCACAACAATGGGATGAGGGGCAAGCCTGCATTACCTCTAACCACAACTCGCAGAGAGGGAGAGGGCGAGAGAGAGAGAGAGAGAGAGAGAGAGAGAGAGAGAGAGAGAGAGAGAGAGAGAGAGAGAGAGAGAGAGACTGTGAGGGAGGGAAAGGGAAAAAAGGAAGCTTTGAGCAAATGTGTGGCAGCAAGAAGATGGCACTAAATCCCACCCACTTAAAATCTCTGTCTCCGCATTCTGTTAATTAATTCATCATTATCCAGATGTACTTTTCGGCTAGGAAAAAAAAAATCTTTGCATATTGAAGAAGCAGCCCCCCCTGCAAGCGTACTGATATACTAACAACACAAAAGCTGATGGGTTAATTAATCATCGGATTGATTAAAGGAGTAATTAGATGCCTCTTTTACTATTCACAGCATTTTGAATTGTACAGGGATCGTGTGGTAGGTTAGAGAAGAGCTACTGTGATTTAGAGCACACTGAGACTGACGCACATGACGCTGTGGTAATGGAAACAAATGGAGGGAAGAGACTTTCGGTTCAAAGCGCACGCGTCCTGCCTCCCAAATGCAACGGTGAAGTGCAGAGCAGGGGAGCAGCAGAGAGGTTGAGTGGGTCTGGTACCAGAGACTCTTGGTCCACACTTGGATGTAGTTTTTCACAGACTGGCATGACAAGAGGTCAAGTGTTCCCATATAGAGGAAACAGCCCTGCTTTCTGCCTCTTCAGAGCTACACTTCAACACAATGCAGGGAACAAGAGCGGGGCTGCATCTGCTGAAGCACTCGGAAGGCCGTAACTGGTCAAAAGGCACGAGAAATGTAACAGGATGTCATGCGGCCATTTCAGGGCTTCAAAAGGAGTACATGGACTTGGCAGGGCAGAAAAAAAACGAAGCTCTTTCATCAACGTACTCTGATGGCGAGATAACGAGGAGCAGTTTCATCTCTGCTATACTGTGCACGCGGCATTAATTCGGTTCGTTGCGGTGCCTGCAGAACCTATCACACACTGTATACTGTATGTGGTGGGCGGGATCACCTAGTTTAGCATCAGTCTAAACACACTATAGCATAATAAATAATGACAACAACGGTCTTCTGTCTTTTATCCGCGCTGGTCATAAAGGTGCAGTGTTTGATTCTGCCCGGCGAGCTTCAGTATATGTACTCTCACTTTCAAATTGGGCTTCATCTAAGAGCTATGCCCCCCCCCCCTTCCTCTGGTTCCACATTCATCCATCTCGGGAAACAAATGCTCCCAGTAGATGGACCCCCCCTCCCCCTGCCGCCCCTTCCCCTCTCCACCTCCGCTCCCCCGTCACGACTCCCCCCTCCCCCTTCCTCCCCCCAGCCGTGAACTTGAAGGCGGCCCTCCCTCGGTTGGCGCGGTGGAAATTTACACCGCCACACCGTTCATCGACGCATCCTCCAGAGGTCCTCGACATGATTCACAGATCAAAGGGATTAACCTCCTTTCCAACCTCACCCCCCACATCCCCACCGGACCCCAACCCCACATGCCCTCCCATATCAAGTCCCACTTGTAACGCTGCTGTCCAGTATCTGCTACCGACTCTGACAGCGTCTCGCAAACTGCTGGGGACTTAATATAGATGGATCAGTTCACCTCTCCCCTGACCTTCTCTGACCTGGAGCAGGAATTAACTGATTTAGAGGGCCAGCAGAGCACTCTCGATAGTTTAGACTATCAACTCCTCACCAATAAACAACAGCTATTATTTTCAAAGGTTTGCTCAGGACTAATTCCCTGCTTGGGCTTTGCAGAAGTTGTGAGCCACTCCTGGCTGAGTGTGTATATACTCTGTATGTACGTGTTGATGCTTAGTATATGTGTGTGTGTGCGTTTGTGTGTATGTGTGTCAGAATCTGATTTATTGGCCATGTAAGTTTGCACACACATGGAATTTGACTTCGGTTTCGTGGCTTTCACAGTGTACTTATCATAGAATAACAACACAACAATCTTTAGATATGTGTGTGTGTGTGTGTGTGTTCTTGTTCAGCTATATTTGTGAGGACCAATACGAGTTTTTAGTGAGGACATTTTTGCAAAGCGAGACATTTTGGTCTGTCCTCACTCCATTAAGGGGCTAATTTAAGGGCTATTTGGGTTTAGGATTAAAGTTAGAATTAGGATTAGTGCCGAGGCTAAGGCATGGCATGTAGATCTGATTAGGGGCTAGGGAATGAATGTAGACAATGAGGCTTCTCGCACAGCAAATGTGCATGTTTACACTCACACATTTGTTTTTCTATACTTGTGTATTTGTAACTGCGTGTCTGTTCTGAGTGTGTTTGTGCTAAATGCAAATGTGTGTGTGTGTGTGGTTGTGCATACATGTGTGAGCGTGCGTACATGCACTTGACCATCTTGGTGTCATCATGTATGTCGATGATGAGTGCATGACCTTGCCATCTGTGAGCTTCTTTTTTGTGTGTGTGTGTGTGTGTGTGTGCATTCTTGTGTTGTGTTTTAAAGGTATTGAGACACACTTTGTGCGTCGGTGTGTGTTTTCCTTCGCTTACCATCTGCAGGGCTGAGTCCGCGGGCGGCCGACAGAACAGAGATGGAGGGACTGCTGTGTAGCGAGCGGATGTAGTCCATGTACGGGTTGATGTAGGGATGCGGGGGGTGAAAGGGCGACTCTGCCCCCACAGAGGGGTTCCGCTGGGGCGAGATCCGGATGAGGGAGATATCAGAGAAGGCTGGACTGCCCGCCAGCGCAGGAGGCCTGCAGAGACACATAGGAGAGAATTTTTTTTTTAAAAAGAGAGAGAACTTTAAACATAATCTCAAGTCTCTGTAGCTACAGTGGTGACTCTTTATGTTATTTCCTGCTTTTCAAATTCACTCACATTCACAATGCAGTGCTATCGTTGATATTTTGTATGCAACACAAGTTTAGTCAAGCCAAGTCAACACAAGTGTAAATGTCTAAACCCTGTAATCCCAGTTTCAGTCTCAGAGGGCTTTACATTCACACAATGAAAAACAGGTACACACAGTAAACAACAATGGTTGACACCCTCTCTCCCGAGACCCTTGATTAAGTTCCAGTGACCTGATTTAAGATTGAAGTTTCCTTTATTAGCCCCCTTGGGGAAATTCAGTTACTGCAAATGAACCCATCCTAGCTGTGATCTGGTGCAGCTAGGAGCAGTGGGCTGCCGCCTTCATGCTGCGCCCGGGGACCAGCTCCAGTTCTTTTCCCAATGCCTTGCTCAGGGGCACAGACAGGAGTATTAACCCTAACATGCGTGTTTCTTTTGATGGTGGGGGAAACCGGAGCACCCGGAGAAAACCCACCGCAGACATGGGGAGAACACGCAAATTCCACACAGAGTTTGCATGTTCACACACTCTGACCCTCCAAGGCTGGACAACCCCAGGGTTCGAACCCAGGCCCTTCTTGCTGCGAGGTGACAGTGCTAATCACCGGGCCACTGTGCCGCCCAACGGTTAACGGGAAGGCACATCAGGCGCATTTCACCGTGTAACGTCCCGTTAATCACCGCCTGTTGTGTTTCCTGTTTTATTTTGAAGTACCCACATGTCTTTTCCTTTCAGTTCCTGCCCCTGGTTTTGCCATCATCCAACCCGTATATACCCCACCTTTTCCCCACCTTCCCATTAGCTCCCTAGCGTATATACTCCCCTGGTTTCCCTGTGCCCCTGCCAGATTTTCTTTGGTCACCTTCCTGAGTGAGTTCATCACTTCCCAGCATTTAGTCCTAATGTTTGTCTCCGTGGTTTTTGACTTGGCTTGTCCTGTGGCTTTCGGACTTTTTAGGCCACTTCCTGCCTGGTTTTGCTTGTTTGGTTCAGACCGATTACCTGTGTATGACTGCCTGGCTCTGCAGTGAAGATTTTGCCTTTTTGAACTTTACCTTGTGTCCCCGAGTCTTTCTCCGCGTCTGACTTTCAGCTCTACCCAGAAACGCTGCACACTGCCCAACTTGTGTCTGAACCTCTAGACCTTGACTCTTACCACAAACTAAGTGGACCGGTATTGGCAAGGCCAGACGACTGGACCGCTACACCATCCCTCTCCCTCCATCTGCAAGGCAGAGAGGAGACCGCTGCATTCCAACGGCTCCCTACGCAGACATTTCCTCTGATCAAAGCCAGCTTTCACCAGTGTCTTAATCAGAGGGAGACGACAGGCCACACTCGCTGCTACCGAAAACAGACAGGCGAGGCTAAACTGCTTTGCCAGCATGGCTTCAAACTCCGCTCCGAGCCCGTGGTAACGTATGCTATCACGACTGACAACGGTGTGTAAAAATTCACTGGTGCCTCACACATAAGAACGGGCGCGGTAAGTAGTCATCTTTCTGAAAACAGAACATACGGCTGCTATCCGGGGCATGGTCTTTATCGAGAAATCTTGCGAGCCGACTTGTCTATCAAAGAAAGTTTAGCGCGATCAAGAGCATTTCTTAGGAGCCAAGTTCGAGATTAACTAATTTGTCTCTCTTTGTATAATTGGCTAAGGGGGCTAGGAAACTTTATAATGATGGCCTTAGCCACAAAGGCCTTCCCCTGAGGATGTGGAGAAATCCACATATCAGCCAGACATTAACAGGCTGAGAGATTAGAGTGAATTAGCCCCTGCACTCCTCTGTGGCTCCTCAACGGACTAGTCTGCTGTGACAAAAGACCCCAGGAGAGGGGGGGGGACAGAGTGAGGTAGGGGGAGAGAGACTCTGTGTGTGTGTGTGTGTGTGTGTGTGTGTGTGTGTGTGTGTGTGTGTGTGTGTGTGTGTGTGTGTGTGTGTGTGTGTGTGTGTGTGTGTGTGTGTGTGTGTGTGTGTGTGTGTGTGTTAGTCAGACAGTGAGAGAGAGAGAAAGTGGGTGTTTGAAGGGAAAGGGCTGGACAGGAGGGAGGTGGGGTAGCGAGAGGGATAGACATGGTGAGAAAAGAGGGTGAGAGACACAGACAGAGAGTGAGAGAGAGAGAGACGTGATCCAGAGTTTGTCTCGCAGTGACCTTGAACAAGGCCAGGGGGAGCAGAACCGCCCAATTACGACCTCCGCCCCGTCCCCTGGTACCAAACCGGCCTCTCTGTCCCTTCACTTCACAGGCCTCCTAATGAAAGAGCTCAGGCCATAACAAGTAATGAGCACAGAGGAGTAGAAATAACACACATGTACATACAGAGATACAGACGTGTGGGGACAAAGGCAGGCTCTCCCCACACACAGACACAAATACTTAAGCTGATTTTAACAACCTTTCTGTAATTAGCCCAAAGGGGCTATGGGGAGGGGGATTTTCGAAGCTTTCACTGTGTTATGTTCAAGCTGTGACAACATGTCTTTGTTATGCTGAGGCAGGTGTGTAAGGAAGGGATGATGGCGGCTCTCCTACTCCGCAGAAAGGAAGTCTTACTTGGCCAGACGACAGGCCGGGATCTCAGGAAAATCTTTGTTGTTGAAGCCCAGTGCATGGGAACGGGTCTGGGACTTGAGTTGACACTGAGATACAATCTGGATTCCCCCACTGTTTTCTTTGTGAGCCTCTGCACATCAGGTGTCTAATGGATCACAAGGGATATTGTACTTCCTCCAAGGAAGATAGGCCGTGGTGATGGGCGACTCTGCTGAGTCTACCCTCCAGCTGAGCTCAAGACAGGTATGCATACCTGTGTGTGTGTGTCTTGTGTGTGTGTGTGTGTGCTTGAATGCGTACGTGCATGGGGGGGGGTGTTGTGTAATAAGCAGGTCATGTGCCCACATACCACCATTATACGCCTCATTTACACAGATCAGCACAGCTGCAGTGTAATGTTCAGTTTGTTGTCACATGTCTGACACCATACACAACCAAACAGACCACAACATACCTGAGAAAAACCACAACAACAAACAAAAAAAATCTCGATCTTTCTCCTGATGGCAGAAAGAGAAAGGCAGAAAGAGAAAGAACAGATAAGAGGCCTGCAAGTTTTGCACCAGTAAACAAGGACGGCAACGGCAGCAGAGTTCACAAATGCTGCATAACAAATTATCCACTGACCGTAGCAACCTTCCGGTACCACTTTACAACGAGGCATACTTTTTCTAGTGTTTATAAGTGGTCAGAAAAGTGGTTATATAAAGAGGTTCTGGGTTGCCAGGTTGTGAGCCTGTATAAACATGAGAAAGTCTCCCAAGACATCCTGTTGGAAACCATATGACCTATGAGGACAGCCGATTCACGGCCATTGCTTGAGAAAGGTCATGCAATGCGTATGCAAAAAGTCGATCTGCACACAGTAGCAATAGCAGCTACATGTACAGCGGTCAGGTTTAAGGTTAGGTTTAGGAAGTAGTTAGGTTTAGGGTTACATACAACAATATGACCATCTTTTTTTTTTCCTTTTTCTCCCAAATTGTACTTGGCCAATTACTCCACTCTTCCAAGCCATCCTGGTTGCTGCTCCCCCCCCCAATCCGAGGAGGGCTGCAGACTACCACATGCCTCCTCCGATACATGTGGAGTTGCCAGCCACTTCTTTTCACCGGACAATGAGGTTCGCCAGGGGGACGTAGCGCATGGGAGGATCACGCTATTCCCCCCAGTTCCCCCTCTCCCCTAAACTAGTGCCCCAACCAACCAGAGGAAGCACTAGCACAGCAACCAGCACACATGCCCACATCCGGCTTCCCACCCGCATACATGGCCAATTGTGTCTGTAGGGACGCCCGACCAAGTCGGGGGTAACATGGGACCTCGAACCACCAATCCCTGTGTTGGTAGGCAATGTAACAGACCGCTACGCCACGAGATGTCCAACAATATGACCATCTTGATCCAACCACAGGGTTCAACAGGGAATGTCTATGGAGACTCTCCAACCTGGCAACCCCAAAGTCTTTGCATTATAACATTTGACTACTGATTTGTAACGCACCAATAAATGAATTATCGACATCAATAAAGTAATTAGTAATCACTTATATAAAACCTTTATAACGTATGCCTTACTGTGAAGGGCTACCGGCCTCTCCATATGCCAAGTGTGAAACTTAAGACCAGTTATTTGCTCTAAAATCGAGAATTTGTGACCGACTTGTATAACGCACACCGCTGCCCCATTTAAGGTTGTAGCACAACAGCTGGTCAGTGCGGACATGGGCGACGACCACATTCTTGGAGCTCAACAGTTTTGTGTATTCTGGTGCAGGCCGACGAACAGCCTCAGCACTCACTATCCGCTTTACTTTCTTCCTTTGGTACTAGCTCGGTTATGTAAAAAACTGTAAATGGAGAGAGCACTTATCGAGCGTTCCCACTATGAGAAACAGGGCAAGCTCTCTGTCAACGGAGGGACCGGAAGAGTCCCTGCCCACAGCGACCCCGACAATAGACAAACATGTCCACAGAATGACCATTTAAGTACAATGGGGAACCTATTGGGCATAGAAATAAGAACCTGGGGAGAGGAAAGGTAGAAAAAATGGATTATGTTTTTCCAGTCTGGTCCTCCACATCCACATGCCTTTGTGAGGAGAGCCAGACACCCGCTCTGGCCGCTGTGACGGTGATTAACCCTGTCACAAGTTGGCTGCGACTCCACACACTGACCCCGTCTAAATGGCTCTGCTCCCCTTGTTTTTCCAATTAATTTACTGCATAAGAACAGAGCCCTGCTGGCAGACAGGCCTACTGGGCCTGGAGCGGGGATGGCAAGTGGGGAAGTGGGCTGATGAGGGGCCTCATAATGAATACGAAAACAAGGCAGACAGCGAGAGAGAGAGAGATGAGAGAGAGAGAGGAGAGAGAGAGAGAGAGAGAGAGAGAGAGAGAGAGAGAGAGAGAGAGAGAGGAGAGAGAGAGAGAGAGAGAGAGAGAGAGAGGGGAAGGAATGAGCAAGGAAGAGGAGTTTATGCATTGTTTCACAAATATGCCTTTTCAACTGCAAAAGGTAACCTGAGCTTCCCACATCTGAGCCTTCTCAGGATCTGTGTAAGTTCTGAGATTATAGCTCTCGTACCTGTTTCCATCGCACTTCAAAAACCACACAGGTCTGAACACGCATCGCTAGAAAAACGCCGGCTACGCCGGTACGTCGCAACATTTTTGCACCACGAACAGCAGCAGCGTCGGTCATCTTGTTCTTTACTATGTTTCGCTGTTACTATGTGAACGTGAGAGGTAAACCTGACGTGGGCGCCAGAGATGAGGAGAACTACCACAGAGGGGGAACAAGAGGAGCGCGGAACTGAGAAGTCGACTTGCAGAAGCAATCATAAGAGCAACACCGTGTGAGGGAGAGACTCCACGAATCGTGATTGACAGTAGCTGCTAGCTCCACGCGAATGTTCCTGTAACTCAGATTTAGTATCATCTCCTGACTGAGGCCAAAAATTAGTTGGTGGGACTTGAACCCGGATCTACCGTCGCCGCCCGAGAAAACACTTTCGGAACCATCGACCCGGTTTGACGGCACGGTACGTTCCAATGATGGAAAAATGCCAAAAGAGAAGAGGAAGAGGGCTCACGTGTTGACAACGGTGGGAGACGGGCACATCTCACTCTGTTGTTGAGGGGGAGGAGGGTATATATGGGGAAGAGGAGGAGGAAGAGGAAGGTGTTGGCTGGTGGAGAGTTGGAAAAAAGCTGGGGGGGAGGAAAAAATGGAGTGGATGAAAGGAGAGCAGAGAGCGATGTGGTAAAGGAAACAGGGGGAAAGAGTGGGGGGGGAGGACAGCAAAAAGTCAGAATATGTGTAAGGTAGAGGCAGGACTGCCGAGGAGGAGGAGGAGGAGGGCTGTGTGTGTGTGTGTGTGTGTGGATGGCGGGGGGGGGGTAGAGGATGAACAGTAGTCTGGAAAAGAGGAGCAGGAGGAGGGCACCTCATGTGAAGATATGGACAATGATCTGGGAGGGAAGGGCGGATGGAGAGGAATTAGAGACGGGGGAGGGGGGAGCAGGAGAAGGAGGAGAGAGGGAAAGAGGTCTCTTGCGGCTGGAGCCAGGTGTGAGGGGATTTTAGGAGGACAGGACAGAGATAGATGTAGGGAGGAGTGTGGGTGTCTATGTACATGTGAGAAAGGAAGAGAAAAAAGAAGAGGCAAGAGAGAGAGGAGAGAGAATAACAGACACAAGCTCTCTCTCTCTCTCTCTCTCGCTCTCTCTCTCTCTCTCTCTCTGGCGCCTTGATCGTCTTAGGCATCTGCCAGTATGCATTAATCAACATGACGAAAGGAAGTAATCTGACATTGTGCAGTGTGTGTACATATCAGTGTTCACTCTCAGTGTGTGGGTGTGAAGGTGTAAGTGTGTGTGTGTGTGTGTGTGTGTGTGTGCGCGCGCACGCACACACGCAGCAGCGACGAGGTAGCATCTTAGTTACACCTGATTTAAGATTTACATCAAGTTGCACCCCAGGGTTTGCAGGCCGCTGTGCCTTAGCAGGGTCACGGTATGCAGAACAGCAAAATACAGGAAAAAAATCAAAAACCCAGCTCCACTTCTCAACCCCCCCCCCTCAGCTTTATAATTCCTGTTAGCCCTCTAAGAAGATATCCTGTGAACGGGGGCATAACCGAGCCCCCCTGACATATGGAAGCCATTTCCTCTCACCGTGGCCTCCCTTTTTGACCAGCCAGCGCCTTTTTAAGACATCCCATGTTTACACGAGGCGGTCTGGGGACTCCAGGCTGTCATCTGTTCTTACTGGATGTATCTATACTTTCCAATGTAAATACGACCCAAAACCCCTTGAGGTTTCCATGGGGGATGGGGGGGGGCA